>NC_134545.1:63917743-64220774 GCF_050624435.1 Tenrec ecaudatus
TCCCGACACAACGGCTGGAGCCAAAGTGTGTGAACAAGTAAATGTGGTGAAGAAAGCTGATGGTGCCCGGCTATCAAAAGAGATAGTGACTGGGGTCTTAAAGGCTTGAAGATAAACAAGCGGCCATCTAGCTCAGAAGCAACAAAGTCCACATGGAAGAACACACCAGCCTGAGTGAGCGAGTGGTCCCAAAGGGATCAGTTACCAGGCATCAAAGAACAAAAAATCATATCATTGACTGCACACCTCCATGATAGGATCGCTGAAGACAAATGGGTGCATAAGCAAATGTGAAGAAAGCTGATGGTGCCCGGCTATCAAAAGAGATAGTGTCTGGGGTCTTAAAGGCTTGAAGGTGAACAAGCGGCCATCTAGCTCAGAAGCAAATAAGCCCACATGGAAGAAGCACACCGGCCAGTGCGATCACGAGGTGCCCAAGGGACCAGGTATAAGGCATCATGCAAAAAAAAAAAAAAAAGATATAAGTGTGTGTATGTATGTGTATATATGTGTATATGTATATATGTATGTATATATATGTATGTATATATCATATTAAATGAAGGGGGAAGTGCAGAGTGGAGACCCAAGGCCCAAGTGTCGACCAATGGAGATCCCCTCATAGAGGGGTTTAGGAGAGGAGATGGGTTAATTAGGGTGTGAGGTAGTATCGATGAAGAACACAGCTTTCCCCCGGATCCTGGATGCTTCCTCCCCCCAACTGCCATGATCCGAATTCTACCTTGCAGGGCTGGATAGGACAGAGGCTGTACACTGGTGCATATGAGGGTTGGAAGTACGGGGAATCCAGGGTGGATGATACCTTCAGGACCAGGGGTGTGAGGGACGATGCTGGGAGAGTGGAGGGTGAGTGGGTTGGAAGGGGGGAGCTGATTGCAGGGATCCACATGTGACCTCTTCCCTGCTCCGGATAGGGCAAGATATGACAAAACAACGATGTATAAATTACCAAGGGCATATGAGGGAGGGGGGAATGGGGAGGGAGGAGGGGGAAAAAAAAGAGGACCTGATGCAAGGGGCTTGAGTGGAGAGCAAATGCCTTGAGAGTGATTGGGGCGGGGAATGTATGGATGTGCTTTATACAATTGATGTATGTATATGTATGGATTGTGGTAAGAGTTGTATGAGTCCCTAATAAAATGTAAAAGAAGAAAAGAGAAAAAAAAATAGAGGGATGAGAAGTCAAAAAAAAAAAATTGAGTGTGGTAGAGCTGTTATAGCACTGCTTGATTTGGCTGAACTATCGAATGGTATGATGTCTGGATCCTGTCCTAATAAAATGATTTGTTGTGTGTGTGTGTGGGGGGGGAGTAGTTACAGTGTCAGAAACTCACAGGGGCAGTTCTACACTGTCCTATAGGGTCCTGTGAGTCAGAATCAACTCAATAGCAGTAAGTTTGGCTTGTTATTAGGTCTACTTATTGGTAAGATGGCCTGACCAATAGCTGTAATGGACACAGTGGTAACGACTGTGAGGATGAAGCAGGAGTAGATGTGTTTGCTGTGATCAAAGCTGTCATCAACCAGAGTAAATTCAGCAGCTGCTATCTAACTGTCTGTCCATATATCCATCCATCCATCCATTTCAAAACATTTTCTTCTTTCATCTTAGTTACATTTAACTATTCTTCTGTGGTACTGTCTTAAGAAAATCCCAGGGCCATATTCTCATGATCACATTCAAAGAGTTACCAACCCATGCTGTCAACTACAGTGGTCAGGAGAACCTGAATAACCTTAAATGTAAGTATGTTTACATTAGACTGTTCTCCAGGCTCCAACAGTTTGGAAGTTACTACCACATGTTTTATGAGTTTATTTATAATCTAGAGACTCTATTCTTTGTCTCCCTGGTAGAGATGAACAAGAATGCACAAGTCTCAGAATTCAACAGAAAAACAAGTGGGAATCAGAAGGACAACCATGTCAAATTAACTATTCAAACACTCAATCACTTCCCTGTTTCACTCTCCCCAGTCACCAAGGTAAAATGCACTGGGCTTGGAAACAAAGGTACTAGAATCAGCTCTACTTTATATTTAGAATCTAAGAAATTCATATAGTATTTCTATTCCATCCAGTTCAACAAATAGATGGGGATTTGATTAAGCAACAAAGAATGTGTTTGTTTGCTTCTTAAAGAAAAAACACTGTGAGCTACTTGCTTAAGACAGACCTGAAAGAGATGAATTTTTTAAATTCTTGAACATCCCAAAATAAATTTGCAAATTTGATCAAATGCCTACTCATATTTACCTAATAATAAAAACTAACAATTTTTATTAAAAACACTCTGAAAAGGGTAGATACAGAAAAACCATGTCATATGCAAGGATGTCCCAAGAGTTCATGGGAAAATGAGGTTAAAAGATAATGGTATTTTCCCACACATTTGTTGATGCCCACTCATATACCACCTGACATAGAAAAAGGCCTTCACAACAACCACTCCCCTCAGTCAACCAGACTGACTGACAGGGTGACCTGAAGCAGGGCTGACCCACAGGCCAGGAATTTGTAGACTAATGCTGGGCCCATTTCACTATTCTTCTTTTTACCATGGAAACAAAGGGAAAGAGAAAGCTGACGATACTTCAGGCCAGATACTACTACATATCATCGAAAACCTTGTGGATCTTCCTAAGAGGTGTGTGTGTGTGTGTGTGTGTGTGTGTGTGTGTGTGTGTGTGTTTGTGTGTGTGTGTTGCACTAGTGTATGGGCAAAGCTGACAGCTACATTCTCCACAATTTCAAAGATATTCCCATCAGGCTTGGCTGCAAACCAGAACTTGATGTTAGACCTTATTTCCTCACTTCTGAGGCACTTAAAACACACTCCTGTTTTGTTCTCTTCAAGTTGCCATGATTTTGTTTTTCTATATTTGTACATTCTTCAGCTTTCACTTGGCCTTGAATGTGATCAGACCTGTATCCCATGGCTAACATGGATAGAATGAGCTGGCCGACCCATGGTAAGTAGAGAGCATACATAGAATCTCCACTGTAAGACAACAAAAAGACCTGTGGGGAAGTTAGTATCATGAGGGAAATGAGTATACAATTAAAACCAATTATTTGTTGTTTTTTTAAAAAGTGACTTCAAAGTCAGTCAACTGAATGCTAGTCTTGAACCTGCTGATTTCATCTGTTATATATAGCCATGCAGGTGCTATGAGGTCAGTGTGGACTGTAAGCCACAAGGTCCAAGGGATAAAGACGAGACGAGCTGCCCTCGGAGAACCATGGCCTCTGAGATCCTATGCAAGGTCACCACTAGTTAGAATCAACTGGATGGCAGTGGGTTTGGTTTGGGTTTGGGGTTATCAGACTTTAGACTGAGGAGACCTGGTGGCACGGTGGGTAAGCTAAGCACAGGTTGATATCCCAACCCATGAGTCACTCCACGGAAGAAAGAGCAGGCTCCCTGCTCTCATATAGACTGATAGTCTTAGAAACTCCCAGTGGCAGTTCTGCTCTGTGCTGGAAGGTTGCAGTAGGTTAGAATGCACTAGAGATCAGTGAGTGAGAGTGACTTCAGGTTGCCAGTTTTTTCCTGGAAGGAAATATTCTTTGAGTTTTCATGAAAAATCTTACAGAAATGGTCAAGTTTATTAGAGACTGATAGGGGCTTTAAAATCCGGCAGTTCTTGACACGCATTTATGGAAAGGATGATGCAGGCACATTTTCTAGACCCCAGAAGATGATGGCTTAGTCAAAGAATCAGATCTCCATGCCAACGCTCACTTTGCAGTCTAGACCAGTAGTCCTGAACACACTCTTTGTTATTTATTTGTACTCGGAATCAGCAGACTGATGCTGTGATTGCTAGCTTTCCTTTCCCAACAACATTCATACACAAAGGCACAACTATTTCCCCCATGGCAGTATAATATGTAAGTACACACCATTTCTACATTTTTCCTAAGGGGTTTTATCAAAAGAAAAAAAGGGGTGGGGAGCAGATGGAGCTAATTAAAACCACCTCTACTAATCTATGCTGTGGCTCTCTCTTTCCTTTAAATGTAGATCGATTTGAGCCCCATGGAGCATCACGTCTTAGCTCAAAGTAATTTCTTAGTGTCTCTCTCAAATGGATTTTAAATTCCACTGTCCTCTCCCACCAGGATTTATACGCCTCCTCTTTTAATTAGGGGGGGATCACTTTTCTGCCCACGCTCCTCTTTCTTCTATTGACAGCTTTTAAGTGCCCTGGAGTTGATGTCAACTCTCAGAGACCCACTGGAGAGCAGCACTTCCTCAAAGGGTTTTGGAGAATGTCGTCTTTACAGAAGGACAGTGCCAGGACTTTCTCCCAAGGTGCCCCCACCATCTCAGTCGGTGCAATCCAGCCACCACCGTTTGGTTAGCACTTAGCCACTGCATTACCAGGGCTTCTTACCACACAGTTAGAGTGGCCTCCATCTGTATCTTCTTCAGCATGGTATGCTTTCAGGTACCTGTATTCTGTGCATACATTCTCAATCTCTTGCCTTATAAAGATCTTAAATCACATGTTTAAAGAATGAAGGGGTCTTTTTAATGAATAAAACAAGCAGTGGTCTTTCAAAAAATAAACTATGAGAGGCTATAATGATACATCTCAATAGAGGCTCTGGAGCTATGGCATGCTCATTTGTATCATGCATAACTTCTGTAAGGAAATTATCAACAAAACAGAAAACTGGGTGCAAAGTGACAAGTTTCTGTAAGGTGGGAGTGGCATGGCCGACACCAGGTGGGTGGACAACTCATGCCAGTTCTCTCCGACACCACTCAACAATAGGACCTGTGGGAAACTGGAATCACGCAGGACAGCTAGCTTTGCATGTTTTGGGACACCACCTCCTGGATTCTCTGATGCTAGCCAGTTCATTGCCTTTGAGCGGTTTTATGCCTTTGACTATTTTACTACTCTATAAACTTTAGCTAATGCAAAACAAGGAAAATAATCGTTGTCTATAGTCATGGGGGGGGCGTAAAAACTGTTCCCTAGATATTAAATGGACGTCTCCCTTCCATCCTATTAGAAAACGCCAGCTCCGGGTCCATTTCGCAGCTTCATTTCTTACTCTCTGATTTTACGTGCGCCTTTCCTTTGAAGGGTGGCACCATCCGCCTGGCTCCCTCGTTAGCGGCGACATGACCAGTCTCCCGCAGGAGATCATTTCCTATCTGGATTGAAAGTCACAACTTTCCAGTTTTTAGAAGGTGGCCTGTGAGACTAAAGTAGATAATTTCCAAAGTGGCTAATAAGGACAATTTAAATCCCATTACGACCAACTCAAGAATGCATTTTTGGCTGGAAGAAATTTCTCTACATTGAGCGCTGATTGAAATCCATGGCTCAAAAAACGTGTCCTGCAGTGCTTAGTGGTGATGTGTTTCCCGCGGTGGGATTTCACTGGCATGCATATGTGAGCTCCTCTTTGGCAGGGAGCATAATATATATGAGTTGTTTGCTTACACAGGAAGCAAACTATTAGGTACAGATACAGTAAGAAGATGGGAAAGAGTAGACATTGTCATTTGGTGATTTACCAACCATCTGCTTGAATGCAATTTATAGTAGTAATTTACAGTAATGCAAGACTCATGATGAAATAAAGTTCCTTAAGAAAGTCATCTTAATTCTCAGACTTGACAACACCCAAATTCCTTCTGACACCATCTCTTTTTCTACAGTAAACATTTTCACCATGGCCCCACTATTAAAATCAAAATCAGGACCATGAACATGTCTGCTTAATTGTTCATAGAAAATAGCTAACAGTGCAATATACTTCAAATGACCACAACCCTCTCTCAAAAAAAAAAAAAAAGAGGACTCTTTCTCATTCGCTTCCCCACCTTCCGAACATAATTCTATTTTTAGGTTTCACAAAACAGAGGTCAACACTGCACTTCTCTCACACCATATGAAAACAATAAGCGGAAATATTTCCGTAACAACCAAAAGGATATCTTAACAGGTTTTCATTCTTTCTCTCCTCCCTTCCCTGTGGAATTCAGCAAAGAACATTTTATAGCACTTCAAAAACATATAAAGACCTAAATCTGTTCATTATCAGCTAAGCCCTTCCACATGCCAGCAAAAGGATTTAAAAGGCCTCCTTCCCAGATATTTAGCCCAGTGTTTCTTGGAAAGTTTACAAAATATAATAACTAATTTTGTGTGTCAAGTAGGCTAGGCTAGTCAGTATTGACTCAATGACAGTGATTTTGTTGGTTTGGGTTTTTTGGGGTAAGCTTCTCATGTTCAAAGCTAACGTCAGTCATAATGTAAACATCGTCCATACTGTAATACAATGTCATCAGTCCCATGACAACAGTTTTCTATGGAGCGCTCTGCTTCCAGAATATAAATAGACATGTTGAAAGAACTTTGTCCATTACTCCTCTTTTTACATCATCCCCAGGTCTTGGAACCAAAGCCTATAGGATTTTCCAGCGTATGGCCTGATCTCCAGATCGTGGATTGGCCAGTCCCTACAATCACATAAGATATTTCCTTAAAGTAAAAAAACAAAATAACACCCCTCAATCAATTATCTATCACTGGTGCTGTTTCTCTAGAAAAACTTAAGAAACAAAGATTTTAGATTTTACAGGTTAAATATTTTTAATTACAGTGCATTTACAAGTTCTCTGATTTAATATTTTATGGCTAAACTATCGCCCTTGGATTCAAAAGTTGAGTTTTAAGCAAGTATCCAGGTTTCTTCCACACTCTCTCACCCCTTAAAAAAAATCCTATTGGAATCAATGCATAGCTTTTATTAACACTAATTTTAGTTTCGTTTTTCTGATCAGATTTTATAGAAGCTAATCGTACTTATTCCAGAGAAGAACACCACCACTGAATTTAACAAGGAAGAAATAAAAGCCTACTTCCTTTGTAAAAAGCGGAAGCAGCAGCAGAATCGTGGGCCTTACAGACGGTGAGAGAGGAAAGACGGCTTTTGATAGTTACTGTAAGTGACCAGTCAAGTTGAAAGGGAACACTTCCCCACAGTTGCTCCTTAGACACAAGGATGGTGAGACTTCGCCTCGTCTATTTTGAATATGTCATCAGGAGCAACTAGTCCTCGGGAAAAGAATGATACAGTTGGTGAAGTAGAGGGTCAGCATGGGGTGGGGGGAAGGGGGGCCTTCAGTGATCTGTGCTGATACAGAGGCTGCAGCAATGGGTTCAAATAAAACAAAGGTTGAGGACGGCACAGGACTGGCCAGTGTTTCAGGTTTCGTTCCCTTTGTAGTACACAGGGTCGCTACAAAAACGCACAGGTGGGTTACCAGAACTTACCGTGACTTTGCCCTGACTGCAGGTGGGAGACAGGAAGAAAAGGTGGGCTTCATTTGTTTGTTTTGTTTTGCTCGGCCACAGCCCAAGGAGGGAAAACTAAATAGCAACAAAAGGAACCACACGCCAAGGATTCTGATAGTTTGCTTTATTACTAAATATGACCCTCATTAGTTTCTCCTACAGGATGCTTCAGAAATGTCATTATTTTTCTCAGTATAATTAATAGAGCGGTTGGGAAAGGCAGCAATGGCTATCAGCTACCGAGCCAAGCAGCTAGGCTGCTGCGATGAGGGACTCCAACGTTGCATTATCTATCAGTGACACGCATTCAGAAAAAAAATCATGAAAATATTATACTCTGTGAGACATGAATCAGTTGTTTGAAAAAGCAAAACTTTTAAAATACATACTGGCTTGTAGCCCAGGGTTTGACCCCAGTAGCCTAAAGATACACCGGACAATTGAAATGCTAAGTATCTAATTGTTAGAGTAGAGGAGATTTCGTATAGATGTCATTACATTCTATCTTCCAGAGAATGGCTTTGTGTACCAAGCACCATATCTAAGCTTAGTTCCTGTGGGTTGTTTCTACCGTAAGATGTATGGTTTCCTGTGTTCTTCACAGTGCTAGTGAGTTCCAGGACTCCAAACCATTTGGGGTTTTATCAGCAACAGCAAAAAAAGAAGCCTCTGATGTGTAGGGATTTTGTCACACAGCAGATCTGAATCAGAGGTTTCTAGATTACATCTTTCTGTATGTGCACCAGGTTGGAACAGACTTTACTGAAGAGCAAACCTCACCACACTGCCATTGAGTCAAAGCGAATGCTGATGCCAACCCATAGGGACCCTCTAGGCCAGGGTATTGCTGCCCCTGTGGGTGTCTGAGCCTGTAACACTTCATGGGAGTAGAAAGCCCTGTCTTTCTCCTGCGGCGTGGCTGGTGGTTTCAAACTGCCAACCTTGCGGTTAGAAGCCCAATGCGTAACCACCACACAATCAGGGCTCCTTGTGAAGAGCAAAATTGCCATATAAATAACACTAAAAGGATTCCTGTCTTAGAATCTGCCATTCCCTATTCTTCAACTCAAAAGACCACGGGTATCACTGACCAGGACAGCTGCTAGTCTTTCTGAAAGTACAGAGGCTCCAGGTGAACCAAGTTCACAAAAGATCTGTCCTTTCTGTCCCTCTAAATGGGGACATACATCTCTATCGCTTGAAGTAGCTGTCAGAGAAACATTTCATAATATCTATTTACTGAATGTGAGACCACAAGTTCCACATGGGCACGGACCTCTGCTATTTGTTTTTGCATCTTGAATGCGGAATGCAAAGTTAGTCAGAGGGTGTTGCTTTAATGTTTCTTTGTCGTGCCTTTTGGAATTCCCCCATCTTCAATCAGAGGTGTATTTTCCAGTAAAAACATAGAAACAAGATAATCTGGCCGATGAATCAATATTGTACTTCACCACAATGTCAAACACTCTTCCTGCCGAAAATATGCTATGGTTTTCAAAGAACTTATTGAAAACGATATTTCACATTTGAGAAATGTCTACGTCCTCACGAGTAAATGTATTTATATAAATGAAACATGATATACATGTGGCGCTAACATTCAATGATCCAGCTGGTTTTGTGCCCGGGCCATAGAATTGATCTCACTGTTATATATACACACCCCTTGTATATTCTACAGTGATGTATCTGGTTATACACATAAATCATGTTCAACATCAAGTATTTCAATTATGTATAATTATTTCTATCCCTTCTAAAGCCTTTCTTAGATGACAGGCAGTAAGAAATTAGAGCCCTGTGAAAGTTATGGAATCTTTCACTGCTAGCCCCCATGAAACGTCTTTGTGAGTGCCAACCACGCATTGCTCACTATCCAAACCGCCGCAGCACTGCCCTCGGACCGCAGGGGATGCCATGCATGTGTCGCCCTAAAGGAGAGCTTTCCTGAGGAAACGACGCGAAACTCCGCCACCCGGGTGATGGAGGGAGAAGAGGTGGTGACACGCTGGGTGGGCAGAACAAGGGCAGGCGGACAAACTGAAAGCTCGGGCCACAGAAGGGTGTGCGAACACTGCAGAGAAAGTGACGCTGTGTCACAGCTCGGGGGACTCGTCGCGAAGAGTGGGCGATGTCCCCAGCAGCCTCCCAAGTCGCTCACGAGAGAAACGCTGACCGCTGATGATATTTCATCTCCATCTGGCTCCACCACCGCTGGAAATAATTTCCCCAAACCAAACTTAAATTCACCTTCCAGAAAAGCATTCAATACACATGCCCCCCAAAATGAAATAAATTTTAAAAAATACAACCCAGGAACATGTTTTAAACCTGAGGCCTTGTTCACTTGTCTGTTTAGAATGTGAAGTTGCCATGCATGCTGTGAAAGTTCTCTTCAAGCCCCTCAGACACACAGTCCCGAGCACGGAGGAAGGGCTGCAGGGTCCCCGTGCCCAGGAATCATGGACCGCCTGCACCCAACGAAATCGAGCCGGGAAGCCCGGGGAGAACCCCAGTCGTCCGCCAACAAACCAGCTTCTCTCGGTGCATCGTTTGACTTGGGAACAGTGCTGCATGGAAGCCTGACTGGATTTGAGGATGAATGTTCTCATCGCCATCTTTCGCCAAGATGACAAGAAACAAAAGCAAAATATTCGAGCAGAAGACAGAAAGAGAGAAGGACAGACTCTACGGGGTGCCCTGCAGGCCAACAGAGCAATCAAACAAATCCAAGTTCAGGAGGTTAAAACAAGGAAACCTGTTTACCTCCTTGCACTTGTGCTTTGTTTATACCAAAAAGTCCCCAAAGCCAGAACAACTCTGCGATAAAAACAGAGACCATTCTGTGATGTGCAGAGTCATGGTTGAAAAATGTCAGACTCAGACTTCCACTCACCCACAGTTCTGGTTTACAAAAGAACTTTAAGGGAAAGCAGATGTCACCTACAACACAATGACTGCAGTACACACTGCAACTGGTCTGGTGCGCCAACAGTGAACCTCAGGGCTGTAGGGGACATGCTCGCCATGTCCATCTGCTGCTCTGGGCGATGTACCAGTGGCAGAAAGGATCCTAGCAGAAAAGCATTTTCAGCCCCGGAGCCCTTTGCCAGGTGGCTGCCTTTTTTCTCTCAACATTATTTGGAAGGTGGATGATCTCAGCTTGGAAAATGGAACGCAATTTCGCACACAAACACAAATCCACACACGTAGATCCCTAGCGTCAGTAGAATACAGATGGCCATGGAAGAAATGATTCCCAGCCACGCCTGGAGAATCCCTGTGCTCCCCTGGGGAGGGCCACCCCAGTCCAGACAGCCACGAGCCACTGCTTCTGCTCCCTGAGTGTGGGACATGGAGGGGGCACAAGATGCCAACCTTCAGCAAGCTACGAAGAAATTAGAAGAGAATCACAAGGACTCTGGACTTTTCTCAAAGTGGAAAAGCCCACTTTCAAACAGCTGGGTTTTCTTAGCAAAGTGTGAGCAAAGGTGCCTTAATCCCCTGTGACTGGCTTTTGCAATCCCCATGTTTTTAGCATTAGCGCTGTGCACACTGCTGATTCAGTCAGAGTCTTGCAATTTCCATCCCATGCAATCACAAAGTCTCTACTTCCAATTAATGAAAATAAAAACTTCTGCGTAAGGTTACTCACTCTAAATTCCCAGCACAATCATTTTTAGTCAGACAGGAGTGTGAGGAGACGAGTGAAAGTAGCAACAGCGCAGAGTTATGTCAAAACACAGATGAATAATTGGATCCCTACAGAGATGGGGAAAATGTCCTAATGGTGATGTGCATAGTACTGCTTTAGGCTGATGTTTTGAGACTTTATACACCTAACGTCTCAAAATTGGTTTAAAAAATGGGTTATCAAAGAAAAACACAAAATTAAGCCCTACGAAATAAAGACTAGGGAGTCAGCATGTACCACTTGGTGTCGGTTTTAAGAAGTGGCCGAGGGAAAGATACTAAAAAAATGGATAAAAGGCAGGGGGGATGACTGAGAGAGAGTAGAATGAAGATGAAAGAAGGAAATGAACTTCGCAAGAACCTTGACCTGTGACGCACAGGAGGAGTGTGTGCACATGAGAACACAGGAAGACGGGGAGAGGGAGGGGAGCTCAGGAGTGGCTGCTGAAGACGGGATGGATTGTGATTGCAAAATTCTTCTCGGAAGCGACTTAACCATGGGAGGGGGAATGTTCTAAAAAAAATTAATGTGGGTGTGATTTTTACAATTTTCCTTGATATGACTTAACTATTGAATTATATAATATGTAAATTACTTGCCAATAAAACTGTTTTTAAAAAAGAGAACCTTGGGCATCGGATGTCAAGACATCTTACTCAGGGACAAACAAAAGTCAGTAGAAATTCAGAAAAGTGTTCAAAAGCACAGGGGCAATTGTGTGTGTGCACCTGTGTACATGCGTGGCACATATACCGTTGGGTTATCAAAAGAGAAGGCATTGTAAGTCCGTGGGAAAAGATAGACAGTGATGGGATAATTTGACAAATTGATGTTTGTTAACAGAAATGTCTTTATTCTTTTTTTTTTGAAGAAGTCTTATATGATTTTTATTATGTCTCCATAAGATTTTTTTTAACGTTTTATTAGGGGCTCATACAACTCTTATCACAGTCCATACATATACATACATCAATTGTATAAAGCACATCCATACATTCCCCGCCCCAATCATTCTCAAAGCATTTGCTCTCCACTTAAGCCCTTTGCATCAGGTCCTCTTTTTTTTCCCCTCCCTCCCCGCTCCCCCCTCCCTCATGTGCCCTTTGTAATTTATACATCGTTATTTTGTCGTATCTTGCTCTATCCGGAGTCTCCCTTCCCCCCCTTCTCTGTCGTCCCTCTCCCAGGGAGGAGGTCACATGTGGATCCCTGTAATCAGTTCCCCCTTTCCAACCCACTCACCCTACGCTCTCCCAGCATCGCCCCTCACACCCTTGGTCCTGAAGGTATCATCCACCCTGGATTCCCTGTGCCTCCAGCCCTCGTATGTACCAGTGTACAACCTCTGCCCTATCCAGCCCTGCAAGGTAGAATTGGGATCATGGTAGTTGGGGGGAGGAAGCATCCAGGATCTGAGGGAAAGCTGTGCTCTTCGTCGGAACTACCTTGCACCCTGACTGACCCATCTCCTCTCCTAAGCCCTTCTATGAGGGGATCTCCAGTGGCCGACACTTGGGCCTTGGGTCTCCACTCTGCACTTCCCCCTTCATTCAATGTGGTATATATATAAATATATATATACATATATATATACACATACACACACACATATTCTTTTTTTTTTTTTGCATGATGCCTTATACCTGGTCCCTTTGACACCTCGTGATCGCACTGGCTGGTGTGCTTCTTCCATGTGGGCTTTTTTGCTTCTGAGCTAGATGGCCGCTTGTATATCTTCAAGCCTTTAAGACCCCAGACACTATCTCTTTTAATACATAGAATTTAAAATCAAATGGGAAAAAAATGGTAAGATGATTGACATAATGGGCGAGTTTGACATCTGTCTGAAGGACATATCCGAGCTGGTCTAAGTATCTGTCACCTGCGGGACGAGCAATGGAATGCCATGCAGGTCCTTCACCCTCTCCACTGCTGCCCCGGGCACACATCGACGACAAGCACCAAGGACACCAGCACAGAACAGAACGGTGACAAGCACCTGAGGCCCGACCACGTCCACCAGTCGTCAGTGGAATCAAACTTGACATGATGACCCCTGGCGATGAGAGAACAAGTAACCTCTGATGGAGTCTTCTGCTCGTTGCAGCCAGGACAGCACACGTAGGCGCAAGTGAACGGTGTGCTTCAACTCCCTCACTGTGCTCTCAGAGTGGCTCTGAATAGATGGACCGGCTGCTTAGAGGTAGAAAGGTGGAACTTTCTACTGCTGTAAGCAGTGACAGTCTTGGGAATCCTTAAAAGCAGTTCTACCCTGCCCTAGAGGGTTGCTATGAACAAACACTGAGTTTGACTTTGGTTTATGGACATCAAGGGAAGATCAAGGAGGAAGAAACATGAGAAGAAAGATAGTGGTCTTAATCAGCTAAATAAAATAATGTTAGAGTGAAGCTTTTCTTCCTTTCATCACTCACCAGCCTGGACGGAAGCCTGGGTCAACTGCACCTAACAGGTAAGTTTACATTCTGGGGAGAAGCGGCCTGACTCCTGCAGCTGTACCAGTTAATCAATCAGGTCCTTCTAATGAGAACTTTTGACATGGAGATACTCCATTTCTACCTCTGGGCAATTCTAATATTAGAGAGTTTCATAACACCATGTGTACATGTGTCTCTGTGAGGGCTGGGGGTGGGAGTGGTTATACATACAGTCTCAATTACCAAATAATAAGATTTGCCCCAAAATGTAATATTGAGCCTATGGATATGAATGAATGCACGTATGATTCAGACGTTTTTAAAGTAGAGCAAAGATGTGAAACTGAACTTTAATTGCTTCCCAGAAATAAACCCGCAAATTTTCTGGGTTTAATAAAAGAAAATTAAAGTATAAGTAAAGTACTTATATGTATTCTGACTTGCAAGAAGTATAGCCTAAAATATTTAGGACTTTAGTTAGTCTTCCCTAATAATATTGATTTGCTTGTTCTAGGAATAAGATATTTTGCATCTTAATTAGTAAGAATTTTATCCCTAATGTGAGCGTGCATGCACGCGCGCGCACACACGAGAGAGAGAGAGAGAGAGAGATTGATTCAATAATTTCAGGGAGAAAGGTCTATTACCATTGAGTTCCATTTTTCCACAAACTTTTAAAACCCAAGAGAGAGAGAGAGAGACCGACTAAATCGTTCCCAATAGGCATAGTAGCTGCTGACTTACAATGTATTTGAGCTATAACAAGTTGAAAGAATGCCCTCTTTCTTTAGCTGCATTGACACAGTGGCTGCAACATTGGCCTCAAACACGGGACGCCTGGATGAGGCTGGCACGGGACCAGGCAGCGTTTCTTCTGCTGGCCACACGTCACTAGGAGTTGGAATTTAATCAATTGCACCTAACAATGATATTAGTATATCTTCCTGGGAATGAGTTATAGAAAATGCATGCAGGAAATATGAAAAAAATGCTGTAATGTGGACATACTTCAATCACTGTTTAAACATAATATGATGAAAGAGATTGGTGGGAAAATCATCTCAATGGCAAGAATATTGACTTTTTCACCCTTGTATTTGTGGTGCATGACACACACTGGGAAAAATTCAGACCTAGCTGGGGAGTCCAATCCATCGACCAGCGACCGTACACAACGAGCCAGCTAGCGGGCCTGATAGTCTTGATTTCCCTGCCTCCTTTTGGTGCATGTCCCTCTCTGCCCCCGCCCCCCCCCCCCCCCACCTCATCATAGTCTTCAAAATCTGCCTCTTCCGGTGTGGAAAACATTTTTCTCAGGTTTTGTTCTTTTATAATAGTGTTATCATGTTGTAGTAGTTATATTTGTGAAAATTAAAATTCTGCAAAGTTAATGTTTTCCAAATTTGTCCATGTCATGTGGTGTCTGACAGTTTCGTCATTGCACATTAGAATTGCATAATATTCCATGGAATGCAAGGAGCCGAAGTTATTCATTCCTCCCTCCACCAAGGGGCTTGTTAGCGAGCTCCATCTTTTTGTTACGCATAGCGCTAAGAAAGCGTGGGCGTGCATATCACTTCACATCTTTCCTTTATATCGTTGGCGTTTAGACTAAGTAGAGAGATTGCAGTGTTATATGGTATTTCTACTTGGGTTTGTTTAAGAAAATATCATATGGTCCACCATGGCTGTACAATTAAGAACAATGGATTTAGAACTTGAGTCTACCAATGCGAAACAGCTCATATTGCAAAAAGGAGGATTTGACACATCAGGACTAAATGGATTTTGAAATGCTGAAGAAGATAGAAATAATAAGGAAGACGCAAGAGAGAAGTTGGCAAAGTTTTCACAGTAAGAGAATTCATTGCGTTCTTTTCTACATTTAAATAGGGGCTCCCACTGCTTGCAGCCACTGATTATGTGCCAAAGTCAATAGGCATTATCAGGAAGAGGTGAGCTGTTACTTACATGAAATCTCATACAGAGAACTCACACTAACTTTCTGACTGGAACCACTAGCCCCAGTGGCAGGGATTATCCTGATGATTCAGAACCTTCCCCAAGTGGAGTAATTACTGCAACTAACAACATGCCAGTATTATACAATTCTTCACTATCCGAATGAATTTTTATGATTGTGTATTTTCTGCATTATGCATACATTAAAATCTACCTCTAAGTTTATACGTAATGTTTCCTACCCTCAAAGACAAATGATGATTGGATTTATAAATATGCTGATAATAGAAAACAGTACTTTTTAAATTAGATAGTCGACATATCAGAACTGCCTTTCAAAGAAGTTATCAAAATAGAACCCTAAGGTGAATCAAGGACTACCTCTGCTTCAAAATATAAGAACATATCCCAGATCATAGTTAACATGAAGGAAATATATGACTTGTACTTTTTGGATACCTGTATTTTTACTACAAGTATCTATCACTAAAACTTCAGTTGGTAACGCACTAAGCTGCCTGAAGCCAATCAGAATCACCACAGTAGAGACATCAGGAACTGGTTGTGATCCTGGTGTGTTAGAATGACTTGACTTGTATGGAAGCAGAAACTTGCATCAGGTCACTGTGAGTCAGAACTCACTTGCTGGCGGGTAACAACGCGATAGCACAACTGTGAGCACAGCGCAGGGCGGCGGGGACGTGTTTCCTGCTGTTGCCCAGAGAGAAGCTCGCTGTGAGTCAGAACCCACTCTACGGCACCCAACAACAACAGGCACCGATGCTTAGACAACAACAACAACTATAACCACTAATGGAAAAAAGCAGCCTTCATTGGAGCTGGTGGCCTGGCTTTCCTGAATAAAGAGCAGTTCCTGGGAACTTTCAGCCCTACTGGTTATTGATTTAATTGACTGCCTCTTCAATATTAAACCTAGCCAATCAACTGTGTAATTAATAGTTCATTTTCTGGGGTTATTGTTCTATTTCATAAAGCTTTAATATTTCTTGGTCGAAAGAAGAAAAACAACACAGAAAACTTGGGACGCAAAAGGCTTTTCCAATTACGAGCACAAACACCAAACAGGAATCAGCTGTGTTCACTAAGAGCCTTTCTTTCGTCTAAGGAAGTCCCTGTGGCTTCAAAAGAGTAAACAGTGATTCCTCTTCAGGTGTCCAACGGAGGTCTTCCTGAACAAAAACATTCACATTTGGAAGTGATAGCCGTAAAATGGTAATGATCTAACAGGGAAGCATTTAATTCCAACAACTGCCAACTCACTTCGGTTGGTGAGCATAAGCCTACTATAGAACACTCAGGATGTAGACCATTATACTTTATTGATGGGCAGATAAACTGACAGCCACGACATCTTTTCTTCCTGGGTGTTCTTAAACAGCTTCACTGATGGTTCATGCCCAATCTGGGACACAAAGGTTCCGATCTTCACACTTTGGGGTCAAAACTATAAAATAATAATGCCAAATGACAGGGCATGGTGTCACCTCTTTTGTGCTACACGTGTTTGTTTCTGACCAGTGGTGGTATTTGAGATTCAGTGAAATGGCATATACTTCAGATAAAAACTAATCATTCCTGACTGGAGATTCCAGCACCTAACAAACTGAGTACCCAGCGTGTCCCCTAGTCCCCAAGGCCACTGCACAACAGAATCCCAGCTACCATGGCAAGTGCCTCTCAATAGCTCCGAGTCTTGCTTTCCTGCAGCTAGGACTAACCTGCGTGTGCTGTCTTCTTAAGCACTGACACCATCTCCCCTGCTACCACTCATTACGCTCCTATTGTCCTAGGTTCGCGACCTCTATCCAGCCTTCAAGCCTACGTCAAACAGCGCCCTCTCCTGGCAGCCTGTTGTAAGATTTGCATCTACATGCAGACGACTCTCCCCACCCTGTGAAACACTTCACTATGGAGCGGCTTCAAAAGTTTGTGGAAAAATTCCATTTTTGCATGAATGCAGACTGCCTTGTCTATGTTCTAGTTTTTTGGTGCTCATAAAGGCTCCCCATGACAAAGCAGAACTGCTCACCAGGTTTCCTTGACCATCGTTTTTCTGGGGATAGATTGCCAGGTCTGTGTCCCACAGAGCCACTCGGGCAGCACTGCGGCACTTAGCCTTTGTGTCACCAGATCTCATTATGTCTCGAAGCCAAACTCACTGCCATTGAGTCAATGCCAACTCAGAGTCGATACTGCCCATATTTCAAAAGCTGCTAACGGAATAAACTCACATGTACCTACCTAATGAACCAATGTTTTTGTGACCCACCCTATATTTTTGTTTCTTTATTTTTAACTTGAACCAACAATAAGACTCATAAAAATCCAAGTTTCAAATTTCGCTTGTCTAACTACTTGGACACTCATGTTTCCAATCCTTATTCCACCCAACTAAAAATCTGGATGTCCTGGAATTGCAGAAATGTTATCACATGAATCTCTGTACATTCATAGTGTGTCTACATTAAAACGAGTATTTAATTTCTTAAAAACCGATTCTGGTAATACTACAACACGAGGAATGTCATGTAATTCACAATGTCTTGGATTGCATTGAGTTATGTGGCTAAGTTAATGCATGTAGTGGGAAATGGGATGATTTTTGTTTATTTTGTTGATACTGGTCATTTTGCTTTAGCTTATTTGTTTTGAAATACATTCAGACTCAGGGAGGAGACAGACTGGTATCTATAAAAAGCTTCCTGGAATCTCTATAAAAACAATAGCACCACACATGACAGACATATGCATAGATTCATTAATGTTATAAATGGTTCTAAAGTTTGGAGCCAATGATGAATATTTGTTTAATTTTGTGTAGGGTCAGAGAACTAAAAACACAACTCAAGTAGATGATATCCCTGTTGACGACAATTATAGGCCCATGCTGAGACCCTGCTACATATGCAGACTCAGGGTAGAGGAGATGGAAATTATGAAGGATCGTGGTATGTGTCCTGGGAAATTAGCATACATTTATTTCTCTAGAAAACCTATACCAAATCAATGAAATGGTTATAAAACTATAGGATGGTTATTTGTTTTTTTTAATTAAGATCTTCCTCAGGAAACAATCCTGAATACTAAGTAGTTACTTTGGCCAAACTGCCATTTAATGAAATCTTTTTAGTCTAACTGAATGAATTCTAAAGCTTTCTCAAGGGGTTTAAAATAATGGAGGGTTTGGAAGGGTCTCCACAACTATGCACTGCGGCCGCCGTTCTGGAAGAGGGGCCGGGATCAGCAACAACAGCACCACGTGCGAACACCCCACCCCCGACCCTCTGAATCAGACTGGGGGCGGGGTACGGCAATCTGTGTTTTAATCGCACCCACTTGAGTTTGAGAACCACTGATGTGGCACACACCCCTACATATTGCTAAGAAGTTAAGTACCTTTACCAGGTCATTCAGACAAAGAGAAACTTAACTTCAACTAAGACATAGGTTTTCTGTTGCCCGATTTAATGTAGCGGAACAGGTATACCATAACTACTCCCCTTATCCAAGCATAAACATAATATTGAACCATATGTAAAGGAAATTAGAAATAATTATTGGTTTGAGGTACTTTCATTGGTCCATTTTTATATCTGCATCTCATTGGAGCTCAGATGATTGGGGTGGGGGAGGAAACCCAATTAATTCATTGCCCTAGACAATGCCACTCGTGTGACTTGGCTACAATTTCAATACCTTTTGACTGTAGCACATAGTGGACACGGTGCTTCATGTTCATTTCTTTATTATCTATCTGCTTCACTACAATATAAACTATAAAACTAGAAATTTATTGGTTAATTTGTGTTCCCAGTGCCTAGAACATTGACTTATCCACAGGAGGCCCTCAAAACTCCCTCAACTTAATAAATAAATGAATTTAAATTTCACCTCTACTTTTTAAAACTATTTAAATTATTATTTAAAGCAAAGATGTTACTTTTAAATTGAAACTACTATATAAAGCTAGAGTAATTATTTAAAAATTTAAACTAGTATTTAAAGTAAAGATGTTAATTCTAGGGCTAAGGTATGCCCAAATTTCAACCATCTAATAAGCATGCACAATCTGGACAATGACTAAAGACCACCAAAGAAGAATTATTAGTGCCTTTGAATTATGGTATTGACAATGATTATTCCGGACTGCCTGAAGAACAGCAAACCAGTCTTCGAATGCTCCTCAGCAGCAAAGAGGGAGTGGTCCCTGACGAAGAACGAGCTGCTGGGTAAATTTCGGGGTGGGTGAAAAGAGGAAGTGCCTCAGTGAGATCACAGCAACAATGGGCTGAAAACTATCAACAATTAGTAGGCTGGTGAAGGAGCAGGCAGTGTTTTGTTCGGTTGTACATAAACTTAGGAATTCCTTTTCTTCAACAAGATCATAGGCTAGTAGAGACTCAGTCTTTAATGATTCTCAACCTGTAGAATCCGTATGAAGTGGAAAAAATGGAATAGGAAAGGGCTGTGTAGAAAGGGCAACCTGGTCTGCCATCGTTAACCTTAATTGTTTTATAAAGATGGTAATTCTAGGGGGACATCATGATCACCAACAACTGGAAAAGGCCACTCAGAGTTCTTTTCAACTGAAAGCAATTGTATGATTTTTCCAGGAGAATTGGGGTTCAAATTAACAAGAGAGAAGGGAATCTGTTTCTATACATGGGATGCAAATGTTTCCTTAAAGACCAAATGGTTAAAATTTTACAAAACCTATAATCTTTGCTAAAACTATTCAACTCTTATCGCCGCAGCACAGAAAGGCAATCTAAGACAACACAGATAGGAGAGCCAAGGCTGTACTGCAATAAAGCTTCACCGAAATAGGCAGTGGACCGTATTCGGCCCAGGGCAGGATTTTGCTGACTCCAGGGGCAAAGCAAGAAAGCTAACACCTACTACTAGGTTCATGTTAAAAAGATAAATTAACATAAAGATGAAAGGTTATACAATAGTTATTGTACATAGTGTTCTAATATTTCTTAAAAGAGCCGATAATTATGTATGCTGTTTGCAATATATACTTCCTAAGACATGAAGAAATGTCTACTTACCATCTCATATCGATTGTTATTTTTCAAGCTGGCAGCATAAGGTTTATCCCTTTAGGTACACACATCTTAATACACAAATATAATCAAGGCAGACATGAAGAAAAAGATGCCTTCATTACGTCTTTAACCTTACAAGGGTCGAAAGTCATGAAGATAATAGCGGGATAGACAATGATTTTATTAAATGTAACCCCTCGGGAACCATAAGGTTGAAGGCAATCTTTTCTATAGTCTTTAATACCAAGTAAGCAGACTTAAAAGCCTTTCAGAACAAACACACACATGCCTCGTTCTCAAGGGGAACACCTCCCTGTGGTTACAGCACTGGCTCACTAACCACATGTGTGGTCCCCTGAACCTCGGCAGCTGACACGGGAGGAATAAATCACTTGGTTTCTGTTGCTGAGGAGAATGTCCTTTGGATTTGGAGGGAAAAGAGAGCGCCAAGAGCTGAAAGTCGCCCTTCTCCAGCACGACTCTGTGGCCAAAACCGGGCTATTGTTGTTGGCGTTCGCTTTTCCGAGAGAATGAATTCTTTTGCTGCCACAGACGTATCAGCTGACTTTACTTTCCCCCCTTATTTCTGAGTTATGGACTCAATGCTGATCTCCCTGCCACCCACGCCTCCTAGCTCAAATATAATCACTGGAAATGGTGATCAATGCATGCAGTGCTAGGAAACAATAGCTGAACACATTAATCACACCGGTGGTTGCGGAAGGGAGACAGACAGCTAGTTCTTCTCCTGCAAATAGATGCAGACCGAGGAACACAGAGACCCAGTTGTGAAACAGAAACACAACGACACCCAACTGGCAGCGTTCAGTGTCTCACTTTTGTTTCCTCCCCTGCTTAGGGAGCACTTCATCTATCTGCCCACCCCGCCTGTCCATTCATCATGCTGCTGGCAAGGAACAAGATGCATGCTTTTTTCTTGTCCGCTAGCTCATTGGTGTAAGCAACGAGCAAACAAATCTCCCAAGACTTCTTCGTTGTCTTAAGAAGCTGCTTGACTCCGCAGAGTGCTCACCCGTACCCCACAAAAAACAAAACAAACCCACTGCCAGCAAGTCGATGCTGACTCACAGCGACCTCCTGTGGGTTTCCAAGACCGTAACTGCTCACAGGAGTCGATAGCCCGGTTGTTCTCCCTCAGAGCCCTTAGTGGGTTTGAACTGCTGTCCATGCGGATTGCAGCCCAACTCATAACCACTACACCACCAGGGCCTCCCAGGACACTAACGGCTACATAAAAAATTTTTATGAACTGTGAGCCATATCTCACAAATTGTTATGCATTTTATATTATTGGCTTGAGCCTCTGTCCATTCTAAACTATATTTGGTGTAGTTAGGTCATATTTTATGGATGTGAGCAAAAAAAGAGAGTTTTCATAGGAAAAAATAAAGCTCTCAAGGATAAATGGATTAAATACTGTCCACATCTTCATAGCCGCTTCTAGCAAACCTTCAGAGGCACTCGCCAAATAGAAATGCCTATCTGAATTATCATGAAAATATGACAAAAAGTGTCTCTAGTTCATGCAGCTGCAAACAAGTGTCAACGCATAATTCCTACTTCGCTCTTTCTCAGTTGCTGGTGGCAACATATCCCCTCCAAAATGATGGGATGATGGCAAGAGAATGATAGAAACACTGAAAGCAGATGGAAACAGGATAGACTGTATCAATGGTATCAACATCTACCCCATTCCACTAGGCTAGCAAAAGGTGGGGGGGGGGGCCTGGTGGCACAATGGGTTATATTTTGGGTTGCTGACTGCAAGGTCAACAGTTCAAAACCACCAGCCACTCTGCAGGAGAAAGATGAAGCGTTCTGAATAATCAAGTGTACAGTCTTGGAAACCCACAGGAGCATTTCTATTCTGTCCTATAGGGGCTCAATGAGTCAGAATCGATTTGTTGGCAGTAAGTGAGACCATGAGGTGAAAATGGACAGGGGGTAAACATTGAATTTGGGGGACCAGAGAATACACTGTGATACTTTTAGGGAGCAGAATAATGGTCCCCCAAAATACTCAAATTCTAATCCCTGGGGATATTAATGGTTGGGATGAAATTAGAGTTGCTTTTTCCTTTGGGGGGCTCTATGGTACGGTGCACTTCATTGATGGTGTATGAAAGATTGGGCTCTCAAAGACTCTCCCTTTGTCCAGGGGTCTGTATGGACACTCTCGAGCGTGGGAGAGTAGTCCCAGGTTTCTGGGAGTTAAATTGAGGCAAAGGCTCTCCAGCTGCTGAGGACTTCTCCTGTGAGTGCCACTGCTCGGGCTGGTGGCCCAGAGGGCTCTTACTCCTTGGAGGCCATGTGGACCATAATGTTAATCACCCCTTTGCTGTAGCCAAACTCATTGTCATACCAGGAAATGAGCTTGACAAATTGGACATTGAGGACAATGCCGGCCCCAGAACCAAAGGTGGAAGAGTCTATGACCCTGTTAAAGTCACAGAAAACAACCTGGTCATCGGTGTCGCCCAGGGGGGCCCTTAGGAGACAATCTGATGCCTGCTTCACCTCCTCAGTGATGTCATCATATTTGGCAGCTTTCTCTGACTGGCGGTCCAATCCGTGACCAACACATTGGAGGCAAGGACATGAAAGTCAATGGCAGTGAGTTTCCCAGTCAGCTAGGGAGAACCCTGTCCACGGTCTTAGCAGTACCAGTCCATGTGGGATGGTCTCCTGAGCAGCCCCACAGCTGACACACTAAAGTTTGCCAGACCAGTCATTTGCAGCCTTTTTGGGCGGCAATTCTGACGTGGGCAGTGGTCTTGAGTCCTTCCATGATGCCAAAGTTTTCAGAGATGACTTTGACAAGAGTAGCCAAGCAGTTGGCATGGGAGTTATTACTAACAATCTTGAGGGAGTCGTCATACTTCTTGTGGTGCGTGTCCATCACAAACACGGGGGCATGTACAGAAGAGGATGAGATGACCATCCTGGAGCCAACAGCGAGCGTCCACCTTCCCTGCGGTGGTGAAGACAAAAGAGGACGCCACGACAGACTTGGCACCAGCTCACCAGCTTCATCCCATTTGATGTTGGTGCGATCTCACTCCTGGAAGATAGAGATGGGCTTTCCATTGATGACCAGCCTCTCATTCTCAGCTTGGATGGTGCCATTGAACTTGCCATGGTGGAATCATACTGGAACATGCATACCATGTAGTTGAAATCAATGAAGAAGTCGTTGATGGCAACGGCATTCAGTTTGACAGAATTGAAAGTAGCTCTGGTGTTCAATCCAGCCAAATTGATTTCCTCTGCCCTTTACCATTGTGTCTCAGGGATGCTGCTGGAGCTCCAGAAGATGTGGCTGTCTCACAAGATTGCTACATAAAATAGGTAGATTTCCCTGGGTCACTTCGGGGTAGTGATGTGATCACAAAGGTCTTCAAACGTGAAAGAGTGTGGATAAAAGAAAGTTGGGGAGAGGGAAAGAGATAGAGGAAAGCTATAGAAAAAAGGCTGTTCAGATGTAAAAGACAGGCCACAAGTCAAGGAACATTGGACTGGAAAAAGCAGGAAACAAACTCTCCCCTACAGCCTCCAGAAGGAAACACACTCAACAACATTTTTTATGTTTACCCTGTGATATCTGTGTTGTTGTTCTGATCTCCAGAACTAGGAGACAATACATCTGTGTTGTTTTAAGCCATTAGATTTGTGATAATCTGTGACAAGCACGAGAAAACGAATATACTAGACAACCCGACTGTTATATTCTTATATAATCCTGTGAGACAGGTACTATTATAATGCCCACTTCATACATATGGGACAAGAGAAATTAATAAGTTGCCCAAGATCCCAGAGCTGGTAAGTGATCGAGCCAGGATTAAAATCCTATAGGGCTGTTCTATAGGGTCTCTATGAATTGGAATAGACTTGATGGCAGTGGGTCTGGTTTGGGTGTATAGTTTGCCTCAAATGTCTATACCATTAGTCACTGAAAGACTTACTACTACAGAGAAGTATTTTATAGGAACCATATCATGTGGTTAAGATTTGTGGTAGAGATTAAAATTATCATATGGTCAACGGAAATGAAGTAGCTCAGTATAATATTTAATCAAGAATGGATATAAGCACTATAAGGAGATAACAGAATATCTAATTCAAGGCTGCATTATGTGGAGTCTCCATATGGAGCAATTCCACCCTGTCCTCCAGGGTCACTGTGAGCCAGACTCAGCTTGACAGCAGTGGGTGGCAGGGGTGTGTGTGTGTGTGTGTTTGTGTGTGTGTGTGTGTGTGTGTGTGTGATATATCTTTCAATTGGTCAGCCTTCCTCATTTCTTCTAGGTTCCCAAAACTGCTCCCCTTTGCAGGAAAAAAAAATTCCTCAGTACCTTCCTGGGAAGGAAAACTTTTATACTGCCGCACACACTCCAAGACAAAGAGTCTATGTCTGCTTTTGCAGCACCCCTGGATTGACGTGGCTCCCCAGGTGGGGCTATTGCCCACTTTGGGAAACATTATATATAGCCCATCAATTTTATCTATTTTCTGTAGTTGACTTTCCACAGTTCTGTCCCTATGAAGATACTCTGGCTCATCTCCCAGGACCCTGCATTTCTCCATGACTTTGTCATGCCTCTGGCATCAACCCTTCCTCCTGAAGCTTCATCCTGGTATAGAATTTGACAAGGACATCTGAGTGTCTCCAGCTCAATAAAGATGTAAAATTAAAAAGTTCACCATGAATTTTAGTATTTTACTCTTTTCCCTCTGTGACTTAATTAAATAAGGTGAAATTCAACTATAAGTAAACCCAAGAAGAAGAACTTTTCACTTTTAAAATAAAGATCCTATTAAAATTCAAGGGATAATGGTTAATAGCTAGAAAGCATATTGCTCTGATGGAATCTCATTAATCATGTCTGAGTACCTGTTTATTCCTTTACAGAGCTTTAAACGCACGCACACACGCATGCACGCACGCGTGTACACACACACACACTACAATCGTCATTGAACTAGAAATTAAAACTTAAAAAAATGTCTAACAAAATTATGCCTTCATGAAGCACTAGTGTAAATATTCAATGTTTACTTGGCAGGAAAGTCTGCATGGGGTTGTGCCAGTATGTTGGGAGGATTGAACGATACTTCAAGAGGCACAATTCGGAGTAAGTTAGAATCTTCTGCTGTTATTCAGAGATTCCGTTGTTTCCATCATAAAACAAGGTTTCTCAAACTGGTAATAGAAATAATAACACCTTTTTAAAATTTAATAAAACACCAATTGTTCGATATTTCATAGGTCACATAAAATCGCTCTTTTCTTAAGCTCTGAACAATAGCAAAAAGTGACGTTGAAAAGCGTGCCCACACAGCACCTTGAATAAACTAAATTCGTCTGCCTTCGTGTATTGGGGCAGCATTAGGGATGAAAGGAATTTTTGTAGCATGAACATTTCACAGCAAAGCTGATACTCAATACCTGCTCTAAGTTTTGTTGTCATGGGGACCAAATAGAAGAAACCATTCAAATGCCAGCATTCCAAACCCCTTGAAACACTGCCTTAAAGTCTGGCTTCACTTATAACTTGGAAATTCAGACTACTGCAGTGTGTGCGTGCGTGCGTGTGTGTGCGCGCGCGCATCCCCATCTGCTTTAAAAACAATGAAAAGTATTGGCTTCATTTTTGAATTTCCTTTCCATGAAAGATTCTGACACTAGAGCATACCAAATTGGGGGTTTGGGCTGCCTAGCAGGTAGTCATGGAAACAGAGGAGCACAGTAAGCAAGCACTAGGCTAGTGTGGTAAGGCCTCAGCTGGGAAGGTTGGCCTCTGGTTTCGCAGCTGCTGTCTACTCTTTCCTTTGGGTGAGGGTTAAAGGGAATTCAGCTAACTACATATTTATGTTTACATGAAAATCATTATTAAAATATACTCCCCAAAAACACTCACTCTCCTAGAAAATGATGAAATTAAATGGTGTTGGAGAAACAGAGATTCAAGTGGAACAAAGGAAGAGGATCCTGATCCCCAATTAGCTCGACACAAATGTGTTCACTTTTATTGGCTCAGGTTTTACTGAACTCACAGATTCACAATAATCCATGGAAGCAAAATGGCCATATTAGTGTGGACTGTGAGACGTAAAGATTGAATTTTCTTTCTAAAAAAATTAAATGTCACAGAGACCACTATAATTCGGTCCCAAGTCACCTTATTTTACATGTGTCTCCAACAGCACTATTCTATAAATCTAACAGTCCAGATCAGGCAGAGTGCTCGACCCTTCCATTCATATGCCATGTGCCCTCTCCTACAAAGAGCAACCCACCCATGCACCCATGATCAATCTCCACCTGGCACGAGTCGTTTCTGAAGTCATGCAGCTACTGCTTTCATGTTGTCATTGACATTATGCCTTTCAGAGTATTCCGGGGTCTCCCTCACCACTCCTGAAGAATACTGATCACTGAAGTCTGTGGCTCATGATTGAAAATCCAGTTCCCCAAAGTGACCATAACAACAGTGCTACGGGAAAGAGTGACAGAAAAGGAAGACATTTCTATTTTGACAAATGGATATTTAATGATATTCAAAACCTATAAATAGATCCGGTCAAGGTTTGGCAGATACGATGAGGACAGAGATTTGTAGAATCATACAGATCAAGGCATGGCAATAAAACATAATTTGTGTAGACAGACACTCATTCGTATCAAGAAATCCGTAAAATACCGCACAGGAGTGTGAGAGTGTGATTCTTTGAGAGAACATAACGAAAGAGGATCGTCCTCCATGAAGGTCCTGACAAAAGGCACACTCGAAATAACACATGATATTTGGACAGAAGTGGTAAGAGCATCTAGAGAAAAATATTTTCAAAATAACGACTCTGGCAGTTTGGGGCACCAACTGAGAAACTTTCATTTTATACCAAAATACACTCGACTATCCAAACTTTAATGGTCCATTTTATACCAGAACATTACAATTCTGTCCAGAGCAAATGCATACCTTGCACGTTTGGGTATTCTGACTTTGTAGTGTACATCGTCACCAGGAGCCTTAAAGGGAACAAATTCAAAGCTTCAATCACCCCCGCACCCCATGTTCACACACGCGCACAACAAAATTGCCCCTCTGCTCAGGTTTGCCAGTTAAAAGTCCCAACCCCCACGGCCATCAATCAAAAGTCATTCCTGATTTTCCTGCTAACTTCTGCCCATAGAGGTAAAAATTTCGACAGGGAAGAATTTCATGTAAAATAAACAACATTGGTTCAGTTATAAGGAATTTATTAGCTATATAAGCCCTGGGAAAGATATTAAATCACACTAAGTCCCAGTTTTCTAGTTTTTAAAGACCTAAAATCTCCCTCCTACAAGATATACAATAATTAGAACAAAAATTATTTAAACAGGTTCATGCTACTGTTTTCCAAACATATGTGCCTATAGCATTCCTCTTTAAGAAGTGTACTAGTAGCCAGGTCAGGGCTGGAAACACAGGGAATTCAGGACAGGTAATGGGAGCAGAGATACCAAGAGGGTCAGGGGAAGGTGGGGGAGATAGGGGAACCAATCACAATGATCTACTGTAACCCCCTCCCTAGGGGACGGACAACAGAAAAGTGGGTGAATGGAGACATCGGACAAGTGTAAGACATGAAAAATAATAATTTTAAATTATCAAGGGTTTGCGAGGGAGGGCAGGTAGGTGGGGGAAGAATGAGGAGCTGATACCAAGGGCTCAAGTAGAGAGAAAATGTTTTGAGAATGATGATGGCAACAAATGTACAAATGTGCTTGACACAATGGATGGATGGATTGTGATAAGAGTTGTACGAGCCCCCAATAAAACGTGTTTTTTTAAAGTAGTATACTAGCATGGTCTCTGAATAAGTGTCAGTTGAGAAGTACTAGTACAGTTCATGGGGTCACTATGAGGTGTCCATGATGTGCTTAAAGCTTATGTAAATCAATTCTATCACCTAAATAGAGTGAACTCACGAGAGCCGAAACTCAAGGGGACTGCCCTGTTTCCTAGGGTCTGGCGAGTTTTCTGTTTATGCCTGGGTGCTGTCTCCCCTTTTACTTAATGAAAAATGTGTGTTTTCTTTCTCTGATGGGTTTCCACCTGACACAGGTCTTCACGGGTTTTATAGTTATTTACTTCACTCCTGACCTGTGTTCCCTAGGTGATCTTCTGCCCAGAAATTCTTCTGAAATATAGATGTGGGAACTGCCCTCCAAGAAAGAACAGCTTCTCTGGGATACACACCCTTCTCAGTTCGGTTCCCAAGTCCTTTTCCAGCGTCTTGAGTAGACGCCCTCTCGTCAGAGCCCATTGTTGCCCGGCTCCAGAGGGAGGGTTCACACTGTAAGGTCTGATGATCCCAGGAGCTGGTTTGTTTCCGAAACAGGGATGCTTTCGGGGCTCTGCCTTTTCCAGAGTTACTCCCATCGTCTGGAAAAGCCACCCCCCACACCCACCCTTTTATGCAACTGGCCAACAATTAATCCTTCAAAGCCAATTCAAATGTCACTTCTTCTACGAGGGCCTTTGTTCTCCATTGTGTCCTATGGAACCATTACAACTTGGCAACAAAAGTGAAAAGATACAAACAGTGACTTAAAACTTATTAATCCCTAGAGACTTTTGTCCATCAAAACATCAGTCATTCCATACCTCCTCTTCATTAAGTATGCACAAATCCACCTACACACACAACTGGGATCCAGGAAACTACTGGGAACAAAAAGGGCTCAACACAATCAAATAAACTCAGACTTTGCTAGATTCACTCAGATGACTCAGATCTGATCTCATTCTGAAATACCTGAGGCTGTCGTGACAACTTTTAAATGTCAAAAGGCTTTCAGGGAACAGCCAAAAAAATTTAAGACTCTCATAAGTTTCCAAAATATAATTTCTAAACTGTAACAGTCTTTTCTTTATACACGTATAAAACATTTAAAATTCAGTGGGGAAATAAATCTCTATTTCAAAAATTAACTTTGAAATTGAGAAGTAAAACATACTTTGTCCCGGCGCCGGTCATAAGAATAATAGCAACCATTTGCTAAGAGCCTAAAGCCAGCACTGCGCTGGGCGGGGAATCTCGGCAGACGCAGCATTTAATCCAGCAGCCGCTCTATGAAGTAGGAGTCACGATTCCTATTTCACAGGTGAAGTAGCAAGCCTAAGAGGATAAGCAAAGCCAGCTTAGTCAGGTGAGAGCTCCAATCCGTGGAAAGAGGCTCCAGGTAGCGTGCGTTGGAGAGGTGGCTACAGAAGATCAGGACAACCTGACTTGAAAGGTTAAAACCTTGTCCGTTGATGCTCATTAGACCTGGTCTGGTTTTCAACATTTCCTGTATTTGTTTTTGTTTGTTCATATTTGGGTTTATCTCAGATGTGTTATATCACTGGGGGTCACCCTCTTGAATTTTTGTTTTGTTTCTCAGTATATGAAACTCAGGATTGATAAACCTATAGGGACAGCAAGTAGAATAGGGTTTCTGGGGAGGGTGAGAGAGTGGGGTGGAGCAGGGAAAGGGAGCTGATCTAGGAGTTCAGGAAAGAAAAGAATGTTTTGAAACTGATGGTGGTAGCAACTGTACAATATCGCTTGATGTGACAGAACTCTGGAATGATATGGTATCAGTACTAATTCCCAATAGATTGGTTTTGAAAAATAAAATAAAAATTTCTAACCGGATTGGGGGAATCTCACTTATCATCAAGAAAGAAGAGTCAGGAATGGAACATGTCCATCGGGTCTGAGATCCCTACGCACTGATCCAGTGACCCACTAGGAGTGGTGGAGGAGTAACAAAGGATCCAAGGCAGCTTGCAGAATCAGGGTCTTCAAAAGCATTTCATTGTGGGAGCTGCCAGCTGGCCCATGGAGTAAGAGCTGGGCACGTCTGAGGTTTTTGGTGGAGTGAGTGTCCTTGTGGCATTTATTGGCAGTGCTAAAAGGGCTTTGTAACATTGCTCAAGCAGGGCAGAAACCATGTGGCTGAGAGGCTAAGAAGCAGAGAGAGCATGTTTGTGGGCATGATACAAAGAAATGACTTTGAACTGAGGAAGTGTATCCTGAATACTTTTGAACATGAAGGGTAATGCATGACCTTCCCTAATAAGCCCTAAGTAATCATGAAAAAATAAAAACTCTTCACATTTCGGTTTCCCTACAACTGCTCAGCTCACCTCCACCTTTCAGACAGACAGTGCGACAGAGCAGGCACTTTTAAGAAGCTGATTTTGTACTCTTTTTCTGATCTCAGTTTACAAATTTGCTACTCATAAATGATACCGATCCTTTCATTAAACCTTAACCGCACCCACTGCCATCCAGGCAAATCCAACTCATACGCCCCTACACGGAGTGTCTGCAGCTGTAAATATTTGTGGGAGCAGACAGCCTCACCACTCTCTCACAGAGTGGCTGAAGGGTTTGAACCTCCGGTCTTGAATTTAGCAGCCTGGCTCTTACTCGATAGTGACATGAGGGCTCTTAGCGCTATCTAATGAAGATGGCAAGAAATGCCAATCAAAGAGTTCAGCTGTAAAATCCCCCAATAAAATGATTTTTTTAAAGTTTAAAATCCTAGCAGGCATTGTGCCCTGTAGACGGAACTGGCTTGAAAAGACAGCAGCAGGCATGTGGCACAATATAACTGAAAGTGCCTCGCATTTAAGCAGCAGCTCATCTAGCGGGGGGGGGGGGGGGGGTGTCAGTAACTCCGCTGGTAAAAGGAAAACAGCCCCCTGAGGATGGCACCCTACAGGAAGCCATCTGTGGTCAGGAGTGCCTGCTCCAAGCAGGAAGCACGGGAAGGAAAGCGTTACATAAAATAATAATAATTCTTTTACATCACAGCCCAGGTATCAAAGTTTGTTTTTATGATTTTATTCTTATATGTGTGAAAGGAGGGAAAGAGAAATTCGCTTCTTCTTAAGAGTGGATGCACTGTACCCTGGTGGTATTTTTCGAAGTCTACCTTCGTCAGAAAGGTTATTGCAATTGGTTTCCTGCAGAGTGAGAATTTGTATGGCAACTGGTGAGGGTGTGACCACTCTTTCCATACTGTCTGCCTGATTGACAGTTCCAGTAACCAAATCTGCTGGCAGATGTGGAAATACACATGATGGATTGTTTTTGCTGCCCGGGCACTACATGCCATACAGTACCCTACCATTCCCAAATACTGATTTAATATTTAGACAAAGAAAACACTCTCCTGGTATGGCTAAAGGTCAAACAGCACACGAAGCTGAGACAGACAACATTGTAGCAAATTCCCTTGAATAAGAACTTCAGTTAGGTTTTTACCCTTCTTTTTCAATAAAAAACGGACCATTTGCCTCTTTGCTGAGAATTTGAGTTCTTTTGCTCAGCTAATATAAAGTTACCATTGATTTCCTGAAAATCCAAACACAATTTCAGAACTTCCAAATTATGATGGCCAAGAAGCTTTCCAATTCATTTCAGCATCATGCTAAATGAGGGAAAATATGCAGAGTTCCCCAAAGCATAATCACTCCTCTCCAACCAGTCCACATATACAGTAAGCAGAAGCAAAGCATTTATTGAGTCCATATGGCTACTTGGAAATGCTAGAAATTGTGTTTAAAACAAAAATAAATTCAACCATGTCAGCATTTCAGGAATTTATAGCCAAAGAACAAAGTCAAAACATGCCAAAAAAATCTCATTCTAACCAAAATACATTTTCAAATGTTTCCAGAATGAACATTTTTCTCATAATGATCACAGACTCTGAAAAGTTTAGTTTAGCCCTGGATGCTAGATGGGGAAATGACCTGAAATCCTTGTCAAGCTAGCAAGTCATAGAGATCAGTGTTTGCTCCCCACTTGTAGGTAATTCGAGGTAGATGAATAATTAAATACAGCCGGGGTGTGAATTAAAATCTCCCTCTGTTTTGGCCTGTCCCCTGTGAAATTTAAAAAACAAAAGGTACAGGCCTTCCCCCCATTGCAGATCAATACAAACACCGTGTGACATAGCTATTGCTGTGTTCTCCTTTTTCAGATGAGGACACTGAGGCTCAGAGGAAGGTGAAACAACCTGCCAAGATTCCATAGCTAGGAAGGGGCTGAGCTGGGAGCCCATTCTATACAGTTATCTATCAAGGCCCTGTGTCTGTGTAATCATTACCCTCTATTAGAATAAAAGATTCTCATAGCGGTACAGATATTATTTCCAAGATAAGCAAGGCTAGCCAAGCATCTATTCTTAATCGCATCAATTGCAGCAGTGGCCAATCTTCAGTTGATATTGTTTAGCTGAATCTCAGAAGTCGGGTAAGCAGCTCAGCAAGAGAACAGCTCCAGTGGCAGCACACTGGCCCAACAGCATCAGTGGTGACAGTGCAACCAATGTGTGGGCTTCTCAGGTGCTTTCAGATGAGACGTGGGTCTTACCCCCACTACCGCAGCATAAATCTTCACTGGTATTTGTGGTGGGCAGTTTTAAGTGAACACGTTCTCCAGTCTATAAGCTTGTAAGCATACAAGAAGAAGGCACCGGGAGAAGAGAAATGATTTCTCATGTATGAGCATCAGAAGAAACTGCATCGGCAATGCAAAGAAGTAGTAAGCGCATCCAGACACACATCCACCCAGTCATCACCGCATGTCCCTCCACCCCTGTGCTCACTCACAAAACTTTTTGAGTACCTCCTTTGTGCTGGTCGCTGCTTTGCAAATGTTGATGATTGTTTCCCAGAGCCCAATGTTCTGTGATTCGCAGACATTAGGAATACCCTACGAGATTAAAGAGTTTTGCTGACTTAACTACATCCAGCTTCTCTGTAATCTCCTTGCATCTTAAGACTGAGTATTAAGTTATGCTTTAAAATCCATTTTAAAAAATCAAAGCACAAACCCACTGCTGTTGAGTTGATTCCAACGCGTATTCCACCAGATAGGACAGCGTGGAGCTTGTGCCACAGGGTGTCCAAGGTTGTAAACATTGACGGAAGCAGATTACCACATTTTCTATGGGAAGGCCGAGAGGTTCGAACTGCCAGCGTCTCTGTTAGATGCCGAGTAACGATCCACTTTGCCACGAGGACTCCGTACAAGAAGCCATTCGCTGGTATTATTCAAATTTATGTCTAAATGAATATAAATTCCTTTTCCTAAAGATTATGTAAGATCCACTTTTCAACATAACCTTGCAGTGCGCCCTTTTGTTCATGGAAAGTAGAACTCTAAGAGGCTGACCACCTCGCACACCTATGCTCACGCGTTCTCCAGGAGAGGCAAAAGCATGCAGCAGAGCCCAAAATGAGCACTAGAATGATGCGCATACTACTTTGTCACTGTCCCGTGGAATGAACATTTTTTTGTTTTTTTCTTTCTTTTTTTGTGTGTGATTTTACATTTTTCCTCAGTAAAATTCTTTTGCGTTTTATGACCAAATTCCACGGAATTCATCAGCTTTCAAGGTAAAGGTTAATCTTGACAAAGCCAGTTATAAAGCCCTGTGCTAGCATTTATACTAACTTTGGAATCAACTGCTCGTAGCTCTAAAGCTACTTCTTGGTGTTCCTTCTATCTTCCACCCACACAAATATTCCACCCCCTGGACTCTAACCTCTGCCAAGTTTTAAGAGGAGAAGTTTCATTTTACATAACAGCAGTCTGAAGATCAGATTTTCCCTGAGGTGAACTCATTCCTTGGCACACAGAGATTAATGGTATTTCCCATCAATTGAGATATTCAACCTTAAGAAGCTATCACAGAGCACCCCATAATAATGTATATTTTTGGTAGAATCGCCAAAAAGAAGTAGGAGGGCAATCAATTCCCGTCACTCCAAAGGAAAGTACCACTCAACTGACCGCTCTTCGGTGTACAATCGGCGCAGGAGCAATTACGGATAACTAGTCTTCCACTTGTGCATAGGACATGCAACAACAACGACAACGTCATGGGCTGCCATCAGAAAGATGTAACTAGGAACATGCTCACACGTATACATGTATCCTCTGAGTACACAGTGCCTGTGCCAGGGTTCTATTAGTGAAAACCTAAGCACCGCGTACAGGATGGAGAGCTTGTTGAAAGGGCTGTAGGGGAAAATCCCAACCAAGGCCTTGGGAAACCGTATTAACTCACTCACACACTCTCTCTCTCTCTCTCTCTCTCTCTCTCTCTCTCTCTCTCTCTCTCTCTCTCTCTCTCACACACACACACACACACACACACACACACACACACACACACACGTAAAGACAAAGGTACTTGCTGCTTTCCAGTGATTCAGCTACACGGTCACCCCATGTGTGTCAGAATAGAGCAGGACTCCACAGGACTTGCAAGGACTGATTTCTTAGATGTAGATTACCAGGCCTTTCTTCCAGGTCATCTCTAAATGCATTCAAACCTCTGGATTTCCAGTTAGCACACTTTGCAGTGCTTCCCAGGGGCTCCCAAAGAAAGATTATCATGTGAATCTCCCAGGATTGTTATTCTGAAGAGTGAGATATTATAAAATGCATATTTAACAAGCACCAACTCACTAGTGTTCACCACATAATAATGTATTTTACTATTATCTTTATTATTAATATACGTTCAAAGATCAAAATCATTGTGGCTAAACATACAGTTCCATCTAGATCAGCAGTTCTCAACCTGTGGGTCACAACCCCTTTGGGGTTGAACGACCCTTTCACAGGGGTCCCCTGATTCATAACAGTAGCAAAATTACAATTATGAAGTAGCAACAAAAATAATGTTATGGTGGGGTCACCACCACATGAGAAACTGTATGAAAGGGTCGCGGCCTGAGGAAGGTTGAGAACCACTGCTCTACATGCAAAGATACTTATCACTTGGTTTTGCTTTCATTTACAATTCTTCCCATTCCAAGAAGAAAAGATTTAATTTTAATGGAAAGGGTGGAACTGCTCAGATGATTTCATTTTCAATCTAATTAAAATGGTATTACACAAGGAATAGATTCTAACTCCTTACATGTATGAAAGAATTAAAAATATGGAAAAATTAAGTAATTTTTATAAGTATAAAATTGTGTTAACAATCAAAATTTCAGTTTGCATTGGTATTTCCCAATTATGGAGAGCCTCTTTATACATTACATGTACAACCAGTACCCACAGTGTTAAGAAACACTGACCTTTTTTTTTTTTCGGCTCGACCTTTTTAATTAAAAAAACCCCTGATTTTTTGTGAAAACAAATGTTAATAGGTTAACTTCTCAAACTAGTAATCTCAGTTGTCTAATAAGCCTCGAGAGACTCAGAAAGCATGTTGGGTCGGCAGAGGCGATAGGCTCACATTCTGAAAAACTCAAGACAGCTAGTGGATTTATAAAGACAAAGCAAGCAATGCACAAAATGTGTGTGTGTGTGTGTGTGTGTGTGTGTGTGTGTGTGTGTAACTCCCAACGTAGCTACTTGTGCCGTCCGACATGATCTGTGTACATCAAGTGAAACACATCTCCGTACTGCTCTTTTCTCTAAGAGACCGCGGGTTGGGAAAAGAAGACAATTGCACAAATCTGGTACTCTAAAGGAGAGCGAAGCCAACACTGAGATAGGGAGAGGGACAACCTGCTGCTTTACAACATTGGTTGAATTAACGTTTGGACAGGCATGAGAGGACTGGGGATGGTCGGGAAGCAGAAAGCCTTTAGAAAACAGGCGCAAGTTCAACAAAACCTTGTTGCCCTGTGACCCACTTTAGTACCAACCACAAACGAACACATCTTGTAGAGTTGACGCTTGCAAGAAGAAAATCCAAGCGGAAAGCTGTGTTGCATTCGCAGTGTGTTTAATAGCAGCCATAAGACAGGAAATTTAAACCAGGGAGAAATGAGTAGGTAAAAGCCCCCCCCCACCCCACCCCAAGCTCCCTCAGCAGATTGCTAGAGGACTCTGCACATGGAGAAGCACTGGGAAAATGTGGGTTTTGTTATTTATATTTGTAAATATAAAGTACACTACAAAATCCTAACAACCTTTATTGAGCAAAATCATCAAAATGGGAAACTGCACTCTCAGCGTAGCCTCCATCTTGGTCTGCGCACTTCTGAAGGGACCATTTCCCTTCCCTGAGGAATTCTGGCTTTGATGTTCACGTCAACATGGCTCTGTGGGTCTGCTCCAGCGGTCAACGTCACGTTCCTTTTACATGTTCTTTGAGTTTAGGGGCAAAAGGAAGACCGAAGGGACAAGATCAGGATGGTGAGGTGGGTGGAGTAAGGTGTCCATAGAGATTTTCACAGGGAGGGCGGGCTTTCCTCAAAGAATGAACATGGGATTTGTTGTGATGGGGTGAGGCGGAGGAGAGCGTTGGCATGGCTCCTCTGGCCTTTTCTCCACACTCCAGCTTTCCCTCTTCTTCAACTTTTTCATAATGAGCTCCTGTGGTTGTCCTGTGTCCTTTCAAAAAGGATCTATCAGATTAACCCTTTGAGTCTTAAAAAAAGTCACAAAACCTACTGAGCTAACCTTTCTGCCTTCTGATGAAACTGGCCCGTAAATTCCCTTGGAAGCCACTGTTTCGATTGGCTCTTTTATAATGCACCCTAACAAGACTGAGGTGAATGAAGTACCGCGGGAACTTGCCTGCAGCCATCTACTGGTCAGAGAAATGTTTAAACCACTTGTATTTGAAATCAACCTGGGTGTGAGCTGCAGCTACAGTAGCAATGCTTTTTCCCTTACATTCCACAGACATTTAGGATTTAATTAGATGCGGGGTGTTCAAACGAGAAAGGGTCGGTATCTAGAGCTACAGGGCAGGGCTTTGAAAGCAGCGGCAATGACTATTTCTTGCACTTCCTTCTCTGTAAAGAATCCTTGGGTGGGGGGGGAATGCAAAGACCTTGAGGTACACCATCTGCTTCTTCATTACGCGGATCACCGGGTCCCTGGGAAACAAGCTCTCCAGAGCTTTGTTTTGTTAAGCCATAGGCTGCACGTTCTGTAAGTGATCGACTGATCCTTTTTTCTACAATGGCTAGTTTGGGCCAAGTCGGGAGGAACATAAATAAGCATTCAGGAATTGCTGGAGGCAAGGGGACCATTCTTGGGCACCCAGAGGACTCGTACAAAGCTCTGGGCTGGCACAGGTGGCAAATGATGACACTCTGAAATGGAAAGGCGATATAAAGAGCCCACTGCGGTAGGGGTGGAAGGGCAGACAGAGATGATTCTATCCATTACAACTTGAACTCGGTTATTTGTGCATACAAAATCACACATACACACTCCATCATCCTTTTCAGTTTATATAAAATGTACACCTTCGTTTCTCTTCTGTAAACCATGAGATTATAATAGAATTTTTTTCAAACCTATGTATTTAAAGTTTGTTTGCAAAACAACCTTTGCACCTTCAAAGGACTCTCCATTAGTCTTAATACCTTTGTCAACAATGCGATTACATTCTTGGAATCATTTTTCAAACTCATCTGTTTGGATGGCTGACAGTACCTCCCTGGGCTTTTTTTCTTCTTCACCTCTTCCACATCATTAAATCACTGTCCTTTCATGTTCCTCTTCATTTGCAGAAACAAAAAGAAGTCACACAGAGCAAGGTCAGGTGGGTAAGGTGTGTAGGGCAAGAGCCATGCTGTGTTTTCGCCCAAAACTGGCACACTGAGATGGCTGCATGAGCAAGTGCATTGTCATGGTGCCAAAACCAGTCCCTCTTCTGCCACAAACCAGGCCTTTTGTTTGGCACACTGTTATGCTATCTTTTCAGAACCTCTAAAGAGAAAGCTTGATTAACAGTCTGACCTGGTGGAATGAACTCCAAATGCACAACAAATCGACATTTTCCATTTGGGAAGTTGATGGACATCCAAAATGAGGTTTGGCATCAATTGACATTTCTCCCTTTTTTGAAACGAGAAAGCCACACATACACTTGAGTTTTTCCATAGCGCTGTCCTTGTAAGCCGTGTTCAACGTCACAATAGGTTCTGAGGTATTCTTCCCGGGCAGGAAACCAAAATTTCGTAGCCACACGATATTCTTTTAAATTGGCCATCACAAAAAAAAAAACGAGGTTCAAGTAAAACTGCTTTTATTAAAAAAATTCACAGTGAACAGAGAACCTTCCCGGGCAACACCACTGGGTGCGCTAACTGGGGCAGAGCTTTTTCCCAGATTGATTTGGGTACCCACCTTGTATAATGACTAGAAACTATTTTACTATGAAGTTATGAAAGTCTTAGATTATGTAACATCTAACGATCATGGATGCACTTACTTTTTTTGACCTATGATGTAATTCTCACTGGAAAACATGCCTAAGTGATGAGGTGTTTGCACATAGAACAGTTAAAAACTGGCTAGCAAAAGCACTGATCTGCTGTTATGCAAGGCATTCTTCCATACATGAAGCTCACTTACTAAAGGAATATGAACTTGGCTGCTGAAAGTCTTAAACTCACATCACATTTAGCAAACTGTAGTCATATTGATGCTAACCGTTTCCATCTTACTTGATTTTAACTCATTAACAAGTTTCTTTTTGCTTGTTTAAGGAATCCAATTTCATTTAACCAAACAATTCTGGAGATGCTGAAAATTGCTAAATTGCGAGGCTAGTTACATATTAGCGACCTGCAAGCCCAGTCTTAAATTAGACCTCACCACCATCCAGACCACATCACCTCTAAAATCTCTAAGCGGTCCCTCCTTGCTTGCCTAGGACCCATCCCTGTGCCTTTAGCTCTAATGTTCTCTGGGGTGATTGTGGTCCCCATCTTCCTACTGCCTGTCTAGATTCCTGCCTGATGGTTTCCATCTTCTCTGAGCTGCCGCAGTCCTAAGGCTGGTCATTTCATCCTTTGACTGGACATCCTGAAATCCCCACTCCACTGGCTTTCTGCTGTACCTCTTACCACCCTTTACCCAGGGGAATGGCAGAGCCACCGTCTTCACGTCTGAGTGAACGAAGAAGTAGAGGAGGGGGGGGGGGTTAAGAAGGACAAATGAACTGTCTTAAGAGGCACAACCATAAATTCATACCATGAAGACCCAGCTGGATACTCAGTTCAACTTGGAAAATTTGTTATTGATTCAAATGCATTTTCCATAAGCAGCTGTTCTGAACCTTTCCAGTTTCTTCAAGTCTCCCAGCCATCTGCCCATGCTCCCTGTAGATGCCATTATCTCCAAAGAGGCTGAGAGAAATTAAAGAAATTTACACTAAATTTTCTCCCCTTTACTTGAAATTTCTCATGATTTTCACTCTTCTCTTTCACTCCAAACTCACAAAAATATGTTTAAACCAGTTTATTCGGGACATACTACATCGTGAGCATTGAACTGAGCAAGTGTGTAGGCGACGCCATGATCTCCATCAGGAAGCCGGCAGTCTTTACCAAGCAGGGGCTCCTGAGTCTGAAACAGACTGGTACACTCTGAAGAGCTAAGTGTCTGCAGGAGCAACAAGCCAGGACCCCAACAGAGGACTCTCAAGCTGAAGAAAACAACTCACAGCTGGCCAACCACAGCCCCAAAGTTGGTATTTTACCTCTACCCTGAGAGGCCCAGATCCATCATTAGCTCTACCCTATTTCCCCCGCCCGGCACCATTCTGTTCTCTATAATTTCTAATATCCAGAAATTCACTCAAAACTTACATATTTTTCTTAAATGTATTATTAATTGGGAGTTCATACATAAACCATTCCACAGTTCAATCATGCTAAGCAGTATCATACAAGAGGAAACAAAACAATGACAACAAATTCATTTCAACTCAACTGATGGCCCACACAGCTGTTCCATCATTTACCATTTTCTTTCCTGGAGACTAGTTGACAAATCCATGTTGACTGACCCTTGTATGTCAGGCTAGAACTGTGCTCAATGCGGTTTCCAGTGACTGATTTTTGGGGAAGAAAATATGCAGGCATTTCCTCTGTGGTAACTCTGCAGGGACTTGAACCTCTGACTTTGGGGTCGACAGTCAAGCACGTTAACCATTAGCACCACCAAGGCACTCCAGAGGCACCATTACATGTTAGTTGCTGCCTCTGCTTTCCATGATCCTTGTATTCGAAACTCTGTTCTTTAACAAACTCCAAAGCTCCTAATGAACGACTTTAATTTATTTTACTTTCCTCTATATAACATGTTCCACAATGGAGGAAAATATTAGTTCAAATTTTCTAAAAAGAATTCAAATATGTGTACCAGTTATTGCTTAATTAATATGATTGGTAGGAACAGTGATGATACATATGAATGCTACAAAACTTATTCAAAGATGACAACAAAATACATTTTAAATTCATTTCAGTAGAATGAAGAATCTCTAGCTAATGGACTTGAAGCAAACCTGATGGTGTCATGGGTCACAAGGTGAGCTGCTAACCACAAGGTCAGCATTTGGACCCCCAACTGCTTGGAGGGAGAAAGATCTGGCTTCCAGCTCCCAGTCTCAGAAACCCAAGACAGCAGTTCTCCTCTGTCCTATAGGTTCAGTGCGAGTTAGAATTGACACATGAACGTGAGTTTAGCTTGAATAGTAGAGCTACGGTGATTGGAAACCATTCTTTCCTTCTAGAATAAAGTTTAACGCAGAACAGAGGCTGAGAAAAGTCAGGCATTCCGTTCCTACGAGAAGTGAATGAACAGGTCCATTCCTCTCCGGGCATCTTTCAGCCTTCCTTAGTTCCAAGGCTTAAGAATTCAGGTATAATTGTACTTGGAAAGGAAACCAGATGGACATACAACTGCTTCAGTTAGAAGCATTTTTTGGGCCATAAAACTGCAAAAGTGCTGAGTTTTGAAATATCTGCATGCTAATGTGATCATGAGGAAAAATAGGAAATCTTAATGGTTATTACTGTCAAGTAAATATTTCAGAATCCCCAGGGAGTACACTTAACAATTTTATTGTTAGTAACAGAAAAATTTTCCCTAACTTGGCAAAAGTCACTAACCATGACTTTCAGAAGAACTTGCAACAAGCTGACAGTAAGGACCATAAGCCTGGGTCCTCTCCCTGGTGAGCCACCATCCATGTTCTCTAACCTGGCAAGATCTGTCTCGACTGCTAATGGCCAGAGATCTCAACCACCCAGTGCATATCCACATGAGGAAAATCTGCGCTCCCCTCCTGCTCACAAGCAGGGAGTCTTTGTCCTGACCAGGTAGGATCACAGGTTTCCAGGCCCTCTCCCTATTGTTGTTTCTCTCCATGGTGCATATTTTTCTTATTGTTGACACAATCTAATGTGCCTGGAAACAATTTCAAGTGCCTATATTTCACTTGGGATCATTCTAATACTTTTGCAGATGGTTTGGAGCATTTTTTCCCTCTTTCTCTCAAAAGAAGTCATGAACTCTAAATCATTTCCCCATATTTCTGCATTGATGTCGTCTACAAAACACACAGGAGATGGAAATCATCTTTTTTTAACTAAACAATACAGCCATTAATTAACTTGCAGAAGGATGTTAACTTCATTTTTTCCCTGGCTTAATGATTATCCCAACCATCCAAGATATCCATCCTAGGTTGAGTTTTCCCCAGACATTGAGACACAGACTTGGGGGAATAGTTCAGACTAAAGGTGATCCCAAGAGACTCAAGTTAGAAAGTAAAGAAAGTCTCACCCAGAAAAGAGGACCACTAATAAAGGGAGTGATATGTCGCAGTCACTACTGGGGTCCGATCCCTCTGGGGACACTCTAAAGAGATGTGAATAATGCGTCTCACAATTATCCCACAGAAGGAAGAAAAGGTGGATATTTAGTTTCCTGATTGCAGTTCTTCAAGTGGTGAAGACTGCCCCTGGGCAAGTTCAATCACGGGCACCATTCCGCACAATTAGGCTGCTCTTCCGCAGAGGAGTTCGGTCCACCGTGCTAAATGGAGTGCTCGGGTCCAGAAGGAGAGCGGCCCAGGGACGTGAAGTGGGAAGATGGCATTCCCCTGGGCCATGCCCACTGTAGCTGCAGGAGGACCCAAGAGGTGAGTCAAGAGCATCTGTGGTCACAGCTCTATCACCGAATTCCTATATTGCCAAGTCCCCAAGTCCTGAGTCACCTTTCCAAAAGTCTGATTCTGATAACATCATTTATGACCGATCATAATCACTTTCCAGCCTTTTCCTACAGCAGTTACCGAGTATCACCTACTTCCACCTCTGGACCTTGCACTGTCTAAATAGGGATTGGAGTTCCCACGAGGCCATCGCCCTCCCTGATCAGTCCTACCTGCAAATCTATTGCCCATCACACCTTTTTTTTTTCCATGACAAACTGCCTCCCTTTTTTCTTCAACACACAATAATCCTCAGCTTTGACTCTTTAACACAGACTGCTCCACCCCTTCCATGACTCAAATTGTATCCACTCTTTGGAAGCCCATGCAAGGAATTACGACTAAGAAATATTCCTTTGACTAAGGCTTTCAGCCCTCTCCTCCTTCTCCATATTCCAGACAGTGAAGGGTCATTTTAAAAGATGTATTTAAGATAAGTAGGGTGGGAGCCTCCGGTCAAACCTGAAGTCTTTAGAGGGCAGAGACTGAGATCAATGGTTCTTTCTAGACTTTGTTCAGCATCCACTCTGGTGCTGCCAAACACCTCATTCGCCGAAGGCCATTGGAAACACACGGGTAGTCAGAAAGTGGCCCTTCTGTAGCTTGTGGCGGCGAGCAAAGAGCGCAGCACGGGAACCCGGGCGTTCTAACAGGAAGTGACTAGTTTATGGTGAAATCAGGGTTTGCTCAATGAGGGTTTAAGAAAATGGGGTAGAAGAAGCAGGGACAATTCCGTGACTGGAAAATCTCATCCACAAAGTAGAGAATTAAGGCTGGGCTGGAGTTGGTCACGAGGCAGAACCCACTCATTTCACAAGGATGATGTTTAATCACTTTTGTAGCTACAGAGTGCCCTGGTCTCAAGACACACGCAGACGTACATTCTGTAAGAGGATTACATCATATGTTCAGTAGGAAACATCATGGTCTAGCTGCCAATGGCATAGGTTACTCTCTCAAACTTTCCTCAAAAGATACCAGAATGATTTATGCAGTTATTAAATTAATTTTAAATTTATTCTAAAAGGTAATACAAATTTGAACCATAATTTATAACTCCCTATCTTAGCATTATGATAAGCAGAGAAAAGATTGAAATTATCAAGGATTTCATTCTTGGACCCACAAACCACATTCATGGAAGCAGTAATCAAGAAATCAAATCTACTGCAGAAGACACTGTTTGAAATGTCCACGTGCAAAGATGTCACTTTGAGTTCAAAGGTGTACCTGACTCAAGCCATGATATTTCCAGTCATCTCATATGCATATGGAAACTTGCAAAAAAATAAGGAAGACCAAAGAAACTCGATGCATTTGCATTACAATGACACTGAAGAATACTGAATAAGAATATCGTGGACTGCCACAAGAACAAATTAATTTGTCTTGGATGAAGTACAACCAGAATGCTTCCTAGAAGCAAGCAGGGCAAGTCTTGTTGCATGTACTTTCAACATGGTCTCAGGAACGTTCAGTCCCTGGAAAAGGACATGCTGTTCGTGAAGTAGGACAGCAAAAGGGAAGCTAGACGGACACAGTAGCTGTAACAATGGCTCAAATGTGACCTGTGTGAGGATGGCATGGGACTGGGCAGAAGCTCATTGTGTTAAGCATATGGGTCAGTGTGAATTGGAAACAACTTGAAAGCACCTAACAATAACAACATCTTAGCTTCTGGAGCCCCAGTGGCACAGTGGTTAGGCACTTACCGCTAACCAAAAGGTCAGCAGTTCATAGTCCACAGCTGCTCTAGGGGAGATGGATGGCACGCTCTTCTTCCGTAAATAGGTATCGCTTGGAAACTCAAGAGGGCAGTTCTATCCTGTCCGACAGGGTTGCTGAGAGTCAGAATCAACCTAGTGACAAAGGGTTTTATTTCGTTTGGCTGGTTGGTTTTATCTTAATTTCCTAGTGTTGCTCGACACCAATAATACAAGGAGGCAGCTATAAAGATCAGGAATTTACTTCTCACGGTGCTAGTGATTTCAAATCTAATTCAGGGTCATGTATATACCTAGTCCTTGCTTGCAGGTAGTCTTGGGTTTTCTTTGGCATTTTGGTGATTATCTCATGCCACTGTCTTCCTCCCTGTGTGTTCTAGTCTCTCTAGGATGCTGCTTATGCAAATCCACAGTGTTTAGGTTCAGGACCCAGCCTGAACTCACATAACCTCATCTGAGGAACTGATTACCTTGCATTACATTGCATCATATTATATCACGTTCACAGGTACTGTTTTTTTTAACAGTCTTATTATCACCTTGTCCACATCATACGACTCAACAATTCAATCAGGTTAAGATGAGCTGCAGACAGGTATTGCTTTGTCTCAGGTAGTCGTCAGTCCAGACTCACAGCAGCCCTGACGTTGCTGAACCTGAACTGCCTCCACGGCAGTTGTTTCGTGTGACCCCATCGTGGCAGCTTGTGGCATTCTGTCCTCTCTTTCGAGGGACTCAGAGCCAGGATTCCAAACCATAAACATTCAATGTATATATCACTCCAATGTCCAGCAGGCGCCATTCACACAAAGGAATAAGGCATGTTGGCCTTTAACGGTTTTTTGCGTTCACAGTCTAGAAGGAAAGGCAAATACCTACACCAATATATGACAACAAAATATACCAAGTATCAAGATATAAGAATACATAGGTAATGAGATAATGTGGGGAAAAGATTCCTAAACTGCATTCGAAAGGGAGTGGGAAGCTCTCCAGGAAAATTTACCATTGAGATGCTTGTATCAAGATAAAAGGGAGCTGCTAAGGTGGAAAGATTGTGCAGAATGCCATTGTACAGCAGGCAGAGCAAAAATGTCTGAATTAGCATAATGTATTTGGGGCACAAAAAATGTCACCAGAAAGAACTAGACACAAACCCATAATCAAATTGACTGCCATCACGTTGATGCCAACTCACAGTGACCCTACAGGACAAGGCAGAACTGCCCCTGTGAGTTTCTGGGAGTAGAAAGGCCTCATCATTCTCTCAAGGAGTGGCTGGTGGTTTGGAACTACTGACCCTGCAGTTAGCAGCCCAATGCACAATCACTACAGCACTCAAGAAATACTTCTGCATAGACATTTCATGAGTTTTCAAACTCTAGACTGTGTAGATATTGCATTTTGTAGAAGGAAAGGGCATTTAACTCACCTCTAATGTAAGAATCAATTTGGCATTGCCCTCGGGAGAAAACATGAGAGGGTAAGAGTATCCATCCTGTGGATGCAGCAGGGAGCACAGTGTTTGACCTCAAATATTCATGGTTGGTGGCTGAAGTCCTCTTCCCGTCCTGCTCTCTAACTTTCCTGAACTCAAGCATGCGGGCAAGCTTAGTGAAACAAATCCGGACCCCCAGGTGCTGGGTCGCATTTGGAAAGAGCAGGAGCCACACAGGGCACCTCTCAAAAGTAGACCACAGGCCAGGCTGATTGTTGGGGCAAATGAATGTTGCGCAGGAAGTAAATCATGCTCCCAACTAAAGGCTTTATTGATGGAAAAGTAGACGGCGAAGAAATGCAAGTCAATTTGCAAGTCAATCCAAAGTAACTTATTTAAGTGTCTTTCACTTGAATATAAAACATTGGGAAATTTTTCAGAAACATTTTCCACTAAAATAAGAAACCAAACTCCAATATGTAGAAATAGAGCCAAACAAATTACTGGGTGTTCTTTCCATTACATGGAGAAAACTTAGGAATTCGATGACTCGTATAATATTGTAACTATGCCTCAGGCCTTGCCAAAAACAAGATTATATAAATGCATATGAGTGTAGATGTGCACATATATAATCACAGAATATATAATCACTGAATATCAATGTAATCTTCACGTTATTGAACAAAGTAACTATTAAAGACCAATTCAGCTACTTTACTGTGGAAATCTAATGCCCTAAAAGCTGATTATATATTTTCTGTGGTCCTTGGAAAATTAAGATATTATTATCATTTAAAGTCAATTTACTTCTTTCTAGTGTGAAACAGAGGTGATTCATAAATTCTGTACAAGTAAACATGAAAGGTGTTTGACTCTTGTATTAATGAGAAAGGTGAAAATGACAGAATAGTTCTTTTCACCATCTAGTCTGGCTGAGGATGGGAAGCTGTGTTGGCCACGATGGGAGGAGGTAGGTGTTGTCCTTTCTAGAAACTATTCTAGCTGGTGGGACTGTAACAGCCCCTTAGGAGAAAGAGGTGGAAATCCTCACATAAAAATTGTTTACATCCTGAAAGGAGCCTCGATGATGTCTTGTATGAAACACGCACTGCTGACCGTGAGGTGGACAGTTAACACCTGCCCATTTCTCCACTGGTGAAGCATGACACCATCCGCTCCCATAAAGATTTACAGCCTGGGAAACTCTATAGGCGGCTCCATTCTGTCCTATAGGATAGTTCTGAGTCAAAGCCAACGCTACAGCAATGGGATTTTTATATATCCTGCAGTTCAAGAAATACACTTGTGAGAATTTATGCAAAAAATTCACACAAGTTAAAAATTAAATTAAAATTTTATTATAGAGCAAAGATAAAACCGCCCCAAATAATCATCATAGCGGGCATGCTCAACTACACCAGAGTAGTATATCTAGCCCAACATACATAGGGAGGCCTTCTAAAAAATTCACTTAAAAATTCCATTATCTTTTAACTCCTTTTTATTTTGAATCATTTTATTGGGGTCTCATACAAGTCTTATTATAATCCATCCATCCATTGTGTCAAGCGCATTTGTACATTTGTTGCCATCATCATTCTCAAAACGTTTGCTTTCTACATGAGCCCTTGGTGTCAGCTCCTCATTTTTCCATTCCGTCCCCGGCCTCCTTCCCTCATGAACCCATGATAATTGATAAATTATTATTATTATGTCATGTCTTATACTGTCCGATGTCTCCCTTCACCCACTTTTCTGTTGTCCGTCCCCCAGGGAATGGGTTATATGTAGATCCTTGTGATCAGTTCCTCCTTCCTACCCCTCCTTCCCTCCACCCTCCCGGTATCATCACTCTCACCACTGGTCCTGAAGGGCACATCTCTCCTGGATTCCCTGTGTTTCCAGTTCCTGTCTGTATCAGTGTACATCCTCTGGTCTATCTGGATTTGTAAGGTAGAATTGGGATCATGATAGTGGGGGGCAGGAAGCATTAAAGAACTAGAGGAAAGTTGTATGTTTCATCACTGCTATACTGCACCCTGACTGGCTCATCTCCTCCCCGCAACCCTTCTGTAAGGGGGTATCCAGTTGCCTACAGATGGGTCTTGGGTCCCCACTCCACACTCCCCTCATTCACAATGATATGGCTTTTTGTTCTCTGATGGCTGATATTAACTTCTTTTTGTCTAGGACTTTTTAAACCCTCATGTATAAAGCTATTTCATGCCGTTACTAAAGAAATGGTCGTACTAATGATATGCCTATATGGAAGATCGCCTTGGTAAATTTTAACAAGAACCATCTAATTGCAAAAACGTTTGTAGAATGAGCCAGTTTTCATAAATATTATGTAACTAGTTGTATAACTAACTCACACAGTCAAAAATAGGCATATATTGTGTTTTCATTTTATTTTCATTTCAGGCAGGGCTTATGTTGCCATGAGTTGGAATCAACTTGATGACAGCGAGTTTGGAATTATTTTCTTGAAGTGTAATTTCTGGCACCAACTATAAAGGGAATGTAACTCCTCATTCTTGAAATCTCTTTAATATCTCTTGATAACAACATCTATTAAAACCAGAGTTGTTGAATGAACATGAAATAGTAAGCCACACTCTATGCTTTAACAATTCCAACTCCACCTGCCAGCAGAGAGGATAGGAAGGCACAGGCAGCAAGATCCAGGAGGCCAGCTGGTCCATCGGCGGCGCTGAAGCTGGTAAACCAAAATTCAACCCATTGCTGCTGAATCGGTTCCGGCTCAAAGTGACCCTACGCAGGATTTCTGAGACTTAACTCTGTACGGGAGCAGACAGTCTTGTCTTTCTCCCTTGGGGGGCAGGTGGGTTTGAACTGCTGACATCACAGTAACCCAACACATAACAGACAGCATAATAACATACACCACTCATTAAGATCACAGAGAATAAGAGTATGAAGTCATATGATTAAACAACATGATTCAGAATGGAGTGTTAAGTGGCTTTTAAAATGCATAGATCAGTCATCCTACCATCTTAGCTTTTAACTAAGTATCTATGAATTTATCTCTCTTGTCATATATATATTTTTTTTCCTTCAGCAATCACTAATATAAATAAACCATCCTATTGTTGATGCTCTGGTGACACGGTCTGGTAAGCGGTTCAAAACCACCAGCATCCCCATGGGAGAAAGAGGATACTAGCTATCAGTCTTGGAAGCCCTAAATAGGTCTGCCATGAATTAGAAGCAACTTGGTGGCAGTGGGGATTGTTAATGCTGAAATAAAGGAAGTCAGTTTAGCTGACATGCGCTGGGCTTCCTGAAGCACGCTTCCCCCTGTGCAATGCACACAGGAGGCCCGACGTTCATCCTGCTCCTCAAGACCAGTGTTGTTCATCCTCAGCAGTCGGCATGACTGCTACCTTGTGTTGTGTCAGTCCTCATGGCAGGGGCTGTGCAATGTAGGTGCTCAGCCGCATCCCATCTCAGCGCCCCCTAGTGGGCAAAATTACCGCAGGGTCCAGAACCATTCCTGCAAGCTAAGTATATCATTCCCAATGAAACGAGGGATGGGTTTAAAAGCAGCAATAGACGATACCGTGAAAAGCACAAATAATAAAAATAAATTTGGATGGGTTTTTTTGATTTTAAAGATAAGCTTCCAGCAAGCGTCTACACCCTGGGGAAGCAGTTACTCAGAATGACCTTTCTTGAGGAGGACAGTTAAAAACATACTCTAGTTAGGTTTTTCTGAAATAAATGTGCTGGCCAATCCTCATTCTCTTTTTTTGGACATCTTCCATATCTATGGCTTTATTTTCTTTCTTATGATCATATCTATATTTTTCCATTTGTTTATCATTTTATTGGGGGCTCATACAACTCTGATCACAATCCATCCATTGTGTCAAGCACATTTGTACATTTGTTGCCATTATCATTCTCAGAACATTAGCTTCCTACTTAAACCCTTGGTATCAGCTCCTCATTTTTCCTCCCTCCCAGTTCCCCTCTCCTTCATGTATCCTTGATACCATTAATTTATAAATTATTATTTTGTCATGTCTTACACTGTCCAATGTCTCCTTTCACCCACTTTTCTGTTGCCTGTCCCCCAGGGAGGAGGTTATATGTAGATCCTTATAATTAGCTCTCCTTTCAACCCCGCCTTCTTGGTGACTGTGATAGTTAGGATTTCAATAAGTTATAGCACCTTTCTGTTCCATTTATTAATATATATAATAGGGATGACATGTGGGTTATGTTAAGGATTCACATGACTATAATAAGGATAAAAAGAGGTAACTCAAGTCACATGCCTAACATCTGCCGATGTCAGGGGAGGCAGCTCATACATCATTCCTTCTTCTTGGAAGAAAAAGAAGAGCTGTGGATGGAAGCGATGCTGGGATGGCATTTTCTCACGAAAGACGAGGAGTCTTGAGAGCGCGTGTTCAAGAAACCAGAAAGATGAGAGAGAGCCTCCCCCAACAGCGACGACAGCGACAGGTGAGCTAAGAAAGACCACGACCTGAGTAATGAGAACGTGCTGTACCAGTGCATTTAGCGATCTTTCTCACTTGCTCCCACTCTTCCCACTGATTTTCCCACATCTCCAGTCCACTTCCAATTTATTCCCTACGTTCATGGAAAGTAAATTTTCAGAAAAACACAAAAATAGAATGGCTTACATCAGGCTTGTGGTCCTGCTGTATGAGAAAGAAAAGGGGGGTTGGAAAGAGCAGCCAGCTTGAGGCAGTTACAGAGGAACAAGTAGACTGGTCCTTGGAGGTCTTGAGAAGAGGAGAAAGGGGGCAGGGAGAGGAGCATTGGCGGGGGATCAAGAAAAGAAACCAAGCTCAGGTCCTGGGCCCTAATAAGAAGTCATGTCACCTGAGTCATCTCACCCAGCAAATGGTATGTCTCTATCTCTGTCTGTGTGTGTGTGTGTGTGTGTGTGTAAACGTGCACTTATATTAAAGAAACCAAATGCAAATGTGCGCTATCTACCAATGAAGTTATGGCTCTCTTTAGATCATGCTTTCAAACCAGAGAGGCTACTAGTACACAGCATACAGTTTTATCTAGAACCATGGCTGGATCCCTAATCTTTGCCAAAATTCACCCATTGATAGTCAGTCATATTAATAATGAATTAAAAAGTTTATAATGTTCCTACCCAGAATAATTATAATAGTTCCCAGGTAAAGCACAGAAGCTATTCTCAAAATTTTAAAACAAGAAAAAAAAAAGCCTTCAAGCAATTCATAGCATATTCTGGGCTTATTTTTCTTCCAGATCCATCTTCTAGATGTTGTTCTAGTTAATGACAAATCAAAATATTTCTCTCTATGGACACAGTAATGAAATATTAAGCAGAAATTCGGAGGTAAGCATTTTAAAATGCTCACTGCTTTTGAGTGGTTTCCGATTTTTAACTGTTGAGTTTAACTCTGCCTGCAGAGGTGTAATTTATGAGTAGGGAGGTACTAACCGTAGCCCACTGCCAAGTCTCCATGAAATTTCCACAGGTGACAAAGGAAGGCATGAAGGTGGAATGATTATGACCAGTTAGGTCTGGCAAGGTCACCAGGGAACCCATTTTGTTGACTGTAGTTAAGAGGGATACACATCAGAGAATGCCTCCGAAAGAGAAAGGGAACCCAGGAGGGCCTGAGCTCACATGGGGGGGGGGGGGGGGCGGGGAAAGGGCAGTGGAGCACAGGGATTAGGACTAATGTCTCTGAAAACACAGAGACTGGGTTCAGCTTGGAGCTCTACCGCTTACTAGCTGTGTCACCCTGGGCGAGTTAGTTTATCTTTGATCTGAATACAAGAAGATCACCATCTAACTAAAAGGATTGCTCTTACCATGTAAAAAGAAATATGTGTAACATATTTAGCATGCTGCCTAGATCGCAACTAACTTGCTGCTGTCGGGTGCCACCTAGTTGACTGCGATTCCCCGCAGCCCTGTGAGTAACGGAGCTATGGTAAACGTGGCCCTCCTGCACTCTCACCGCAGCCCTGGGAGTAACGGAGCTATTACGGTAAACGTGGCCCTCCTGCACTCTCACCGCAGCCCTGGGAGTAACGGAGCTATGGTAAACGTGGCCCTCCTGCATGCTCACCGCAGCCCTGGGAGTGACGCAGCTACGGTAAACGTGGCCCTCCTGCACTCCCACCGCAGTGGCCACATGTGAGCGCATGCGTGCACTGTACGTAGTAACCACTGTGGCCATCTAGCTCCTCGACGGTCTCCTCTTTCTCGCTGGCCCTCGACTCTACACCAAATACGACGTCATTCTCCAGAGGCTGGTTTCTCCCAGTGAGGTGATTCCAATTCATAGTGAACTCAGGTTTCTGATGTGGTTTGTCTTGATGGCCGAGCAGCTGACAGATTCAAACTACCAATCTTTCAGACAGCAGTCCAATGCAGTACCCTTTAGAACGACTAAACCGAAAGTTAGGTGGCATACTGGGTTACGTGCTGGGCTTGGGCTGCTAACCACGAGGTCGGCAGTACAAACCCATCAGTCTCGCCACAAGGAGGAGGTGAGGCTTTCTGTTCAGGTGAAGTGTTACCGTTTGGGAACTCCACGGGAGCGGTTCTACTCTGTCACTCTAGTAGGAATCCGCTGGAGGGCAGTGAGTTTTCACTTTCTTCAGGGAAGGTCAGCCATGTGTTGCAGTCATGGTCACATTCCACATTTGTCCCCTTAATAGATCTCCAGCCAGGTCATCATGCATTGGTATCACGCATGTGTGAAGGCTGTGACTCTCCTACACAGCACATCGCAGGGATACACCACATTTCTGTCACTATCAGTGGTTCTTTCAGGATTAGTGGCTCATGATAGAATTTGCTGGGGAGAGGACCAGGAAATCAAGAAATATTTACTGTGCTAACTATGTGCTGGTCATGATGATAGAGATCCCATGATTAACAAGTACTAACAATTCGCTTCACTCCTTGGGGACACTGATCACCTAGCAATGTGTTCTATCACCCATTTTACATCATAACCTAGAAATATATGTGTGTGTGTTTACACGTATACACAATAGTGATGTAAATGACCAAAAGTCTCAAAAATAGTATCTTTAAATTCTGGTGTCTTTTTCCCTGATCTACTTGTGTTCTTGTTGTTGTAGATTTGGGGGTTTTACATGCTGGCTCTAACCCACTAAATTACTTTTGACACACTAATAATTCATAAGCAACATTAGTCCAAAACTCATGCCATGCTATATCATTTCCCCACCCGCTGCCATTTAAGCACTTGCTTAGCAGAAACCAGTTGGCCTATGAGCCACAAAGTCGACAGTTCAAATCCACTAGTTGCTCCTTTGGAGAAAGATGGAGCTTTCTACTCCCAGAAAGAGTTATACTCTCGGAAACTCACAGAGGCAGTTTTACCCTGTCTCACTGGGGCGCTGCGGGTCAGCATCGACTCGGCGGCAGTGAGCTTGTTTGAGTTTGTTTTTATGTTAAAGGGCTCAACTAATCCAACATGGCTACCCAGCAAGCATAACTACCCTCAGCAAAATGTTTTTCCTGCAAAAAAATACAGTGGAAAGCCTACAATGTTTCTCATGCTAAGATTTTCTACTAGATATTTGCTTGTTCTGATGGAATGCAACCAAAAATACTAAAACCTCGTGGGATGTTGATGATTCTGTTGTTTATTCTGGGAGGAAGAGAGTGGCCCCACTCGGTGCCAAAATACCTCCAAACCTGAATACTTCACGCAATCCGGTCACCACCTTTCACCCCTGCTCGTCCGGCGCATCCTAAGTCGTCATGTGTGGAACTCCTGCAGGGGTCGCTTCGATCACTTTGCTTAACTATCAGGACAACTCCTCCCAGAACAAAAGATAAGAATGCTTCCTTAATGCTCACCTCAGCATCGCCTGGAATTTAAATGATCTTTACCTTTGCCAGTCTAATAAGAAAGAGATTGATGAGCAAACTCAGAGCAAAAAGGAGCCCGTTCGAAACATGTTTATCTTGTTCAAGAGAACAAACAGAATTTTGGAGCTCACTGCAGAGTCCAACCCGCATGATAAATTCTCCTCACAAGTCGTTCTTATCTAGTTTGTAAGGCAGGCTTGGCAGGGCTTCTATTTGGAAAAAAAACAGTCAAACGTGTTCAAAATGCGATTTGTACTTTAAGGAAGCGGAATTTATTTTAAAAGAAGCCGCTATTCTGGATAGCATATTCAACAATTTAATGAGTCCCCCATCTATAAATAATAAATCTTATAACTACAGTAGTAAGGTTTATGGCGTGAAACACCTTCATCTTTAAACGCTAGTCTCAGCAGACACAAGCCTCATACTTTTCTATCCAGGCTGTTCTAGCATTTGCCGCGAAGAACTGGAAGGCCTATCATGGTTTGCACGGAAAATAAACTAACTGGTGCTCGGTAGAAGAGTAAGTCTCGCCTTCGTTTTGTTAAGAAGCCTGGCGGCACGGTGGTCACTGCGATCTGCACGCTCAGCAGCTTCTTGGGAGAAAGCCTGGGCTTTCCACTTGGGTAAAGCGTTCCCGTGCCAGGAACCCCCAGGAGCAGGTCTCCCTGGCTTGTAGGGTCACTATGAGTCAGCAGTGAGTCCACAGCAGTGAGAGAGTTACTTTGCCTCCTTATGACCCCATTAAGAAGCCACTAAAGTCATCTATTTAAACTCCCACTATACATTAAAATCCTGGTTCTTTGGGGCTCAACCTTCCAATAATTTTACATACTCTAGGAAATTTTTTTAATTCTATAGTACTTTTAGTCTAACATGGCCAAATGTGACGTAGTGGAGTTGTGTGCTGAGCTACTGAATGCAAGGTCAACAGCTTCAACCCACCAGCCACTCATTCTATGGGAGAAAGATAACGCTTTCTTCTTCCATGAAGACTTAGGTTTCAAAAAGTCACAAGGGCAGGTCTACCGTGTCCTCTATGGTCTCCGTGAGTTTGAGTGGATTCAATGTCAGTGAGTTTGGTTTTTTGACTTGAATAGCTTAGTCTATATCAGCAACATAGATACTCCCTGCAAATTGCTCTCACCCAATAAAAATGTTTCTGCTACACTCTTTGACTACCTAGAATCTGGTAAAAGGAAAAGGGATGGTGGGCAGGCGAAGAAGGGAAGGGTGGAAAGGGAAGGGGGATGTAGAAAGGCAAGAGAAACGTCAGCTATCCGCTTGACCAAAATTATGTTCCACACAGTCACAGACCACCGAGGAGGCCATTATGGTAAAAGTATTCCTAGTACTTGACCACAGGGATGGCAGAAACTTTAGATTCATTAATCCATAAAAGTTCTTCTCTTTAGATACCAAGACAGATATTATCCAGAAATGAAGGCTGGAGGATTCTGCTTCTTTTCAATCCTGGTCTTTACCCACTGCCATTTGAATACATGGTCTTCTTAGTGACTAATTCATGGTATTTCCACATTAGAAATGCAGCCCTGAGTTTCCCAAATGCAGCAGGACTGTATTAACCATGAGGAAGTGATAAACATAGGGGTTCGCAGTTGTACCCAGATCTAACGAACCAGGCCCTCTAGAGTGGAATCTGAATGTTCTAACTAATGGCCATTTCAACCTGTTGCTTTTTGCCTTTTTCAAGCACCATTCTACCGGCACTTCAATCAACTGAACCAGCAGCTAGTCTGATAAAGGATTGGTTGCTTACATAATAAAGTGTGGACAGGACTGTTGTTGTTGTTAGGGGCCATTGAGTCAATTCCGACCCAGAGGCACAACAGAACAAGACACTGCATGGTCCCGCCATCCTTACAATGACCCCTATGGCTGAGCTCATCATGGCAGCCACATTATCTCATCCAAGGCCTTCCTCTTTTTAGCTGTCCTCCACTTTACCAAGCATGATGTTGTTTTCGCCAGGACTGGTCTCTCCTGATAACATGGCCAAAGTGTATAAGACAAAGCTGTGCCTCACTCGCTTCTGTAAGAAGCATTCTGGCTATTCTTCCAAGACAGAACTGTTTGTTATTTCACCAGTTCAATATTCCTCCCCAGCACCGCAATTCAAATTGACAGGACTACAAAATGTGAAACTGAACACACAGGACTAAATTGCTATAAGGCAAGGAAGAAGGTAGACCATGACAACAGCTATGGCAAATCTTTAATGTAAGCTCAAATATTCAACCAATACACATTATAAAAAAGCAGAAAGTGAAATAAAATGCAAAGCCATGGTTATATAATCTCTTTAACAGAGTTTGGGGATTATCTATATATTCCAAATGTTCACATCACCCTAGGATTTAGGATTTAATAACCACACAAAATATGGCATGATTCCCCAGGTACATTTATATGCTTTGGTGTCTTGAAAACTAATAGTGTAGAATGAAGAACAATGGAAGGCCCACACTCCTTCGTTTCTAACTCTCAGGGACCATGAGCATGGCCACATCAAATTGAAGAGCAGATAATTACCCTCTGCAATTCCTCCCACGATTTTTAATTTTCTTTTACCTAATATAACTTATATATTTTAAATTATATTTGTAAAATTAAACTTTTTAAATTAAATGTACACATATATGCATATTATAAATCAGATTTGCTAGCCAAGACCTGATTCAGCAGTGTGTGTTAATGTAATAAGAGCAACTCAAATAAATTTTGTACAGTAAATCCCTTCGAGGCAAACGTTTGACTCCCTTTCTCTCTTCTGTGTTCTGTTTCTCTCTCTTGGCACATTCTGCTCATCATATCATGCTGTGTACATTCATAGCACTTCATAAATAAAAATAATAAAATTGCATCTGTAGAACTTGGCCTGAAGGGATCAATTCTTAGGCACAATTCCAAAGGTTAATTTTAACTATAATGACATTGTGCACACAGCACTGTGAAATAGTCTTGCCCATAGAAATATATAAAATCCAAATGAGGAACACTTGCATACTTGGCCGATGTGAATGGGTTAAATTGTCAATAACCAGAGACTAATCTAAAGGCATTAACCTAATCTATTTCATGGGCAAGCCCTATTCATCTCTAAAGTTTCAACTACATTTGAATTAAAAAATAAGCAATCCTCAATTTTTCATAATAATAGGGAGGTTGTAGCATGGGTAATGCAAGTGAACAAGCCATCCAAAATTATGTGGAATTGTTTCAATATTCATGTTTCCCTGGGGGCTTTCTTCGAGAAGTGATTGAATGACATTTTATTAAGCTAATAATGAAGTCCGTGCTCACTCTTTAAGTAAAAGTACCTGACATTAGGGGGGAAAGGGGCATATTTTATGTTCAAGTAGCAGGTGAGGGGGGTTTTCAAATGGTCCCAGGCAGCCAAACAGGTCAGGGTATTTCCTTCTTCTAGACAATGAGCACAAAGCCTCCCATACATACCACAGCTATTACTGAAGAAAAGTAATTAAGAATGCATGCCATCAAGTCTGTTCCAATTCATAGCCACCCGATGGGGCAGAGTAGAACTGCCCTTTGGGTTTCTAAGATCGTAACTCCTACATGAATCTTTCTTCCCTGGAGAGGCTGTGTATTTGAACTACTGACCTTGTCGTTAGCAGCTCAATGTGCGACCCACTACACCACACAGCCCCTTTAGGGATATATGCTGCTACAGTTCGCAAATGCAAGACGGTACAAAGATAGGGGGTTACACTTGGAAATTCAACACGTCCTCTTGCGACTGTTTTGTACATAAGCTTTCCAAATTCCTTGGCATCGTGACCACAAATAAAGCAGCAAGATCAGCGTTTTTGTTGGAATTCCAGTCGGCGAAGCTGAGCTAACAGCACTGACAAGAGTCGAAACAAATGTTAAATAACTTTCATCCCAATGGATGAGTAACTCTAGTAACATTAAATCAAGAAAAGGGCCATCTGAACTAAAATGAGAACGGATATTGAGAAATCTTGCAGTGTTTAGTACCGTTTAGCAAGCATACGAGAAAAGGACAGCAAATATGTAACTTAATAGCAAAAATAACAAAACAGCTGACCACAGCGGGTAATGCTCAGCTTGCACAATCAATTGCATTTCGAATGGTTTGGTGTTATTTGTTGTTATTTTCTGATGTGCTTAATGAAATAGATACAACAGGTTTAGTTGAGATTAAGGTCATATTTTAAAAAGAAAATTACCCATAAGAATATATATTGGTAGCTCTGATTTGAAAATACTCTGTCATCTGAGAGGAAAACTAAGGGCATCTACATGTCCATTTCTGACTATCTATGCATAGGTAGCTTGCTCCAGAATAAAACAAGATAAGGTCAGATAAGGAAACAGCGTAAACAGAATGTAGCGGGTTCTTTGTCCTGTGGGTGGCAGATGAAGAAAAGAAGATGAGGTGTGGGGGGAGGGGGGATATGGGGAGACTGCTGTTAAATCTGTATGGTATCTAAAAGGAATCCCAAAGTAGAAACCAGGGCAAATGATGTCCTAAGCACTTTATAATATGTGCGTAGATGCCATGACCCACAGTCACCTTTGAAATCACAGGTTGCTATGGTATTTATAGAAAACTTATAATATTAACCTTTAAATATATTTTTGTACTGTTGACATTTCATGGTGAGAATTCTCCTACATTCTGGCCATGTGACCGGTATATTGGAACAAGTATAACAAAAAATAAAGGTTGATGTTTCTCCTTGACAACTTGCAGTATCTGCCAGAAGCTCCCTGTATCAAAAGCACCAATTTCCCCCTCCTTCACACGTTACCTTTCTTGGATTTGGCGCCAATCTTCAGTTTTGATGGCCAAGCAATCTGTGTATTTGTTTCCTCCATAATCTGTAACAAAGATTGAAAAAGAGAGCAATATTGACTTGATTAAAAACATGTATTTACTGATAAGATTTTTTATGTAATAGAATTTTTCTTTCAAGTTTCTGGCCTCACATTTGCACAACAAGATGATCTCGTTTTAAAACAATGCCAACAATAGTGGGGGGGGGGCGGGAGAGTATTTTTATAAGCCTCTAGTCTTTTAGAAATATTTAAGTATCTTTTATTACTCCCAGAGTTCCTGTCTGTAATGGTTCAAAACTTTAGTAAGGAGACAACACGACCAAAAAGTACAGGACCAAGCAATTACAACAACTCCAAGTTAAAACTTTCAGAGATTCTTGCACTGAATAAAATTCCCTAATACAACTGCCAACACATTGCAACACACCAACCAAGATCCCTGTAATACAAAATTATGTAAGTTAGGCCTTACTAAATGAAACATTTTTCGAGTTTCTTATTTGTTTTATTTTGTTTTGTTGGTCTGGGGTTAGTTTTTTGTTTGTTTGTTTTTGTTTTGTTTTTCTCCCTGTGGGAAGAAAATACTTGCTTAGGAGAGATCTGCATTTCATTAAAATTGATGAAAAGCCTCAAACACAGTATCATGTAATAAATCTGCATCCCCTGTCATCCTTTGCCGGGCTGAAAATGCCCACTTGGCCACCATGCTTTTCACTCCCACATGCAGCTAACAGTGACCAAGAAGACTTGAACTCAAAGTTCCCTGGGTACAAAAACCAGTGAGGGAAGCAACAAAAGCAAATTAAAAAGGGTGGACAGTTAACAAGTAATGAAAAACATTGCCCGTGTTCACCATCACATGATGTGTTTACTTTTATGTTTCAGGTTCATGTAGCGTGTGTTCACTTTTTTAAGCTGGTACAGATAGGAACTGGAAACACAGGGGATCCAGGACAGATGATCCCTTCAGGACCAGTGCTGAGAGTGGTGATACCGAGAGGGTGGAGGGAAGGTGGGGTGGAAAGGGGGAACTGATTACAACGATCTATATATAACCTCCTCCCTGGGGGACGGACAACAGAAAAGTGGGTAAAGGAAGATGTCAGACAGTGTATGATATGACAAAATAATAATAATTTATAAATTATCAAGGGTTCATGAGAGAAGGGGGCAGGGAGGGAGGGGAAAATGAGGAGCTGATACCAAGGGCTCAAATAGAAAGCAAATGTGCAGAGAATGATGATGGCGACATAATGTACAAATGTGCTTGACACAATGAATGCATGTATGGATTGTGGTAAGAGTTGTAGGAGCCCCAAATACAATGATAAATTAAAAAAACAATTTTTTAATTAGAACTTAATAAAAACATGTAATGGTTGTATTAAGCAGACAATATACATAAGTACGATGAGGAAATTCTTTTTTGACTTTTAAAACAAATCCTAGTGGAAAATATACTGTAGCTTCTTTTTACACTTCTCTGTATATCTAGTATGGCTTTTAAGTAGAAAAGTAAATAATACCGTGTGGCAAATATGAAAAGGGACAGCTAATGAGCACTACAAAACATGAGCTAATTTGTTAAAAATCTTTGCTCTCCAAGTCAATAAAATCTCCAAACCTTACCAAAAAATAAAAAATGAATACAGAATTATTTCAGGCCTATAGTTTGGGATACACCAAGGTTAACCAGCATAGATAAATGTTCTATATCCTACTTCGGCGAGTAGTGTCCATGGTCTTAAAAAGCTTGTGAGCAGACATCTAAGGTGCAGAGCAAATAAAAATGAAGATGATCAACAACATCGGAAACAATCAATCCAAAGAACAAATGGATCACAGGCACGCCCGCCTCCATGACCCTGAGACCAGGAGAACTAGCTGGTGTCTGCCTACCACGGCTGACTTCGCTGGAAGGGACACAACGGGAGGTGCTGGGTAAAATAGGAGAAAAATAAGGATCAAAACTCAAAATCATAAATAATAATAACGGGCATACAGCCTGAGGAAGAGTCGTGGGACCCCTGAGACCATGGCCTTTAGATATCCTCAGGTCTGAAACAAAATTCACCTCCATGTCTCTCCACAACAACAAAACAAACTCCCTGCCATTGAGTCAATGCTGACTCAGTGACTGTGGGTTTACAAAAGTGTAACCACTTGCAGGGGAGGAGAGAGCCCACTCTTTCTCCCTCAGAGCAGCTTAACACGTAACCCATACCCCACCAGGGCTGCCCCCACCCTCGTCTCTGAGGTCAAATGATACCAGCAAAGCAGGCACTCCTTGGAGCAAGCCACCCTACAAGATCAAAAGGGCAGCATGCTCCCAAGGATGAAGCTCAGACGCAAGAAGAGATGGGAAAGGACGAATGGAAACCACCAGCACACGGAATAAGTGGTAGGCGCGTGCTGTCACTTTGTAGCCATCACAATCAACGGGATCCATCAAACACAGATAAATTGTGGCATGGAAAGCCTGTGCTCCGCAAACTTTCGCCCGACCACAGTAAAAAGTGAAGTGACAAAGGCTAACATACGGAAGTTAAATTAAATACTTAAAATAAGCTGCTAAACCAATTAATAGAGGGAACAACTGAAATTAATGGTAAATAAGCACCACTACTCCACTCATTAATCACTTGAACTGGGGTGCATTTTTAAAAATCCGAATTTAGAAATAGGGGTGAAACAACTAAATACTGAGCAGCGCAATTCCCGCTCAATGCCTTTTCTCTCTCGGGACTGGCGGTGCACTGGGCCCACGGCTACATGGCTAACAAGCCTCGTCCTTCACTCGGTCCTCTTTACCACCGTCTGAAGGGGCCGTCAGCGGATGTTTCACACTGGCAGCCACGGTACTCTCTCTCCCCATCAGAGGGTTTCTTAAAACAGCCAACGTTTTCAAGTGTGAGGCTGTCACACAAAAATTCAGAGTCCTGTCTCTTAAAAGCTTGGCAGATCCCGCACCTGGAGCCCGCATCGAAATCCAAGACTCTGCTCTGTGTCTTCTTGTTTATCATCTGTCTTGTATACAGCAAGCAAGTTCTCCGTGGACAAGAGCTACCTATTGCCGAGCACACATCAAGCAGTGGATAAATATGGGGCAAAGAATGCTCATCACACCCTGATGAGACAGGTTTCCTTATTCACATGTGATAATCATCCTATCAGAATGTCTACTTGGTATCCAGGATTTTCCCCATCCTCTCTCTAACCTTCTGTCTACTTGGTATCCAGGATTTTCCCCATCCTCTCTCTAACCTTCAAACCGAATAGGTACTGCACAGTGAGGAGGCTGGCCCCCAAGATCCATTGTAATCTATCCATGGTTCACAGGGCAAAGAGACAATCAATGCCTACCATCCCTAATTGTAAAACCGAGTTCTGCCTACTGCACCACATGATCTAAGTGAATGTTTCACCTTTTGAAGAAAACAAATTCCCGGTCACTGGAATTTGACACCTGGATTGGACCTTTCCTGTGCGACTGGACAACACGTGGCTCCACTGAGCACACAGCTCCCCGGGAAGCTCGCCATGTGCATCTTTCTATATTTCCCTTGCCTGTCCATCACGGTGGGCCACCTTCGGAGCCTTGGTGGTGCAGTGACCTCTTTGCCCTCCGAGTGAGGGGTCCACACCCTCCAGCTGCTCTGCAAGACCGCGATCAGGCTGTCTTTTCCCATCGAGGTTCACCATCTCAGACCCAGTTAGACTCGGCCCAGGGTAACTAAGAGTCGGAAGTGACCTAGTGGCAGTGGGTGGGGTGAGTACGTAATCTGGAGTCAACCACCAGCTCTGTCACTTTCTAGTTGCGTAATGCTGAGCAAATTATGGAACTTCCTTCCATACGCCCCATTCTTCCCTGTAAAATTCATTGTAACCTCCACTCACAGGTTTTATAAGTATTTGACTGGAAAATACGTAGGAAGTCCAAAGCACATAGCCTGGCACATAGTGAGTGGTTGATGATGCTTTTATAACATATTGTTTTAGTCAGGCCCTGGAGATCCAAGGTACAAGAAATACAACAGGAACAAGGTACCGTCGACCCTCCTCTAGCTCATAGCCTGGCAAAGGACTCAGCACCAGAATCTAGATCTCTGTGTGCAGAGAATTGGGATGGCGCACGGAATCATCCGATCTTAAATGTCTTCTTGAACCGTAGCCCTGCAAAGAACTATTTTCCTAGTCACCTACAACTCAAACAATGGCCTAGTGAGCAACTCAGGTGGAATCATTCCGACTTCGGCATTTAGGTTCTTCTGGCAAACTGTCTATGTACACCCAGCTTCAACAAGCTGAAACTCCAGGGTCTGGCTAGTGACTGTCTTAGGATATATGTGACTCTGTAACCTACCAACCGAAAATCCTACTCTTCCATGGAGGCTATCACCTGAGAATTAGTATGGCAATGACCTATAGGGCCTCCCTATGTATATACTGCACACACATGCACATCTACATATATATTGTTACACATATATTCTGTTACACTTATGGAGCAGTAAGGTTTCGACGGTGTCAAGGTAAAGGATGAGAGCAGGATGAGAACTCCCCAAAGGGGATCTAACCTTGCTATAAGCAATCAAGGAGAGATACCTCAAAACCAAAACCGAAACTCAGTCAATTCAGACTCATATTCATCCGACAGGACAGAGTCAAGGTGCCCCTTTGGGGTTCTAAAGCTGTAAATCAGGACAAGAACAGAAAGCCCATCTTTCTCCCAAGGGGAACTTGCTGGATTTCAACTTCTGGTGCTGGCAGTTAGCAGCCCAATGGGTACTCCACTATACCACAACAGCTCCTTAAAAATACTTCAAGTGCTGCTTACTATGGCTAAGATCTTCAAGAGGGGGAAAAGGTCACTAGCTGGCGGAAAGGTGAATAAAGTATCCCAGGTTGAGGAGGACTTGAACTCAGTGGGCCTCCAGGCATTTTAGCGTGGCCAGGGTATTTCAAGGTTCACCGCACACACCCAGAGCACAAAATGTGTGTATCTCCTGACTTCTCAATCCCTCCTACACCTACATGCTTAATACAGATTTGAAGATGTAACATAAATCAAAGCTAGCAAGCATATGTGCTTGGCTCTCAGAGGGGCTACAAATAAAAGTCAGACTTGCTTCGCTTTCAGAACGTCCCGATTCCCTTTAAGAAGTTATTGAAGTCCCTTTACAAACTATCATCCTTAATGACTACAAAAGAGTTCCCACGCGCTGAAGTTGCAAACTATTGATCTGTCTCTATCTCTGCCATGTTTGAAGGTGGTGGTCTATGACACAAACTTTTTCAAGGGAGGGCTAAGTACAGTTCTCAGCAGAGAACTTAAGAACCCCCAAGGACGTAAGCCAAATTACTGGAGCAGGGGACTGGCATGTGAAGGTGGGGAGGTACCAAGGCAGGGATTAGGGACGGACACAAGTCAGGGGGTTGTATCTAGGAAGCTTTGTAAAAAGATGTAATCAGATCAAATCGATAGGGACGGGAAAGGTGAATGATGTAGGAGACCGATTCAACTCCCTGACTTGTTACCGAAGCTGTGGTTGAAACCCACGTAGAGACCATGATAAAGCAGCTTGAAAATGGAGGTCAAAGATAAAATTTTACCCTCGGGCAATTAATTGTTAGAAAATCTACACATGAGTTCCGCATCTCTTTCGTCAGATGCCGTAGAGGTAGCTTTTGGAGAGCCCTGCTAACCGGCTTACTCGCCGTTTCTCAAAGGCCACTTCTTTAAGGTAAATGTGAACTGTGTGTGCACATCAGTGATGTGGAAGTTGATCCCTAAACCGGGTTGTGGATCTGGCAACGTCCCTGTCACGTCCAGAGGGTCGGCACGGTGGGAGCGGAGATGAGCAATGGCAAACAAAACTTGCTGGTCCTCTCCACAAGTTCAGGGAGGTCCACCAGAGACGCCCGCCTGCGCATCCCGGGTCGGAAGCGATGGCTTTCATAGCTCTTTCGGTGCTTGCACAATGGATGGAAACAGTGACATGTTTTCAAGGGGGTATTATACACAACCAGTTAATTCCTGCAAAACCTGACAAGCAATTCACGTTCCAAGAATCGGTGATACTCTTTTAATTCCTAAACAAGTGGACGTGCTGCTCAAAATGTTCCCCTTGCACTCAAGGAATAAGTCAATGAAGTGGGTCACTTGGGCTCGCCACTCCATCTACCCCATGTCCCCAAAAGAGGATGATATTCAAGTAAAATCTGACCTGAATGTTAGAGGGCACCATTGAAATAACAAGCACTCCTTTGTATCAAGTTATTCTCAGGCAGGAAAAGCCACAAACCCTCTGAAAAAGGCCATGATTTGTCTGTCTTAGGGAAAAAATACCTAAAGTGAATTCCAACATGAAGTCGTATCGTCGCCCATTTCCACCTCCACAAATGCAAAACTCAGAGAATACAATCTGGTGTTCAATTACTTTCTCTAAACATTAAAACACAATTTAGATAGTTTAAAGACTTGTGTTCTGACTGGTAATTCTGTAGGAAGTACACTTAAGCCACTTCAAAGAGGCGCGTTTCCATGTCTGAAGATCCCTGTTGTCAAAAGAATCTCTTTTAAATTCTATTAATCCCTGCTAGATGGCTTTAGCGGCAGTCCTATATGTTCTCAATAAAGAGGAGATTTTGGGAAAGTCCACCAACTGGATAAATAACTAGTTATTTGATAAGTAGCTAGATAAATCTAGTGATTTGAATGGATAGCTTCATTTTAGCAATACTGAAGTCATTATTTTCAAGGAGGCCATAATTGATGTGTACCTTAGTTCTTGTGTTAGTCTCAAGAGTGGAAAATAAAACATGCTAAATGAAAGAATTTGATCTAGGAATATCTATTTTGGAATATTATTAAGTGGGTAAAACCAAGATGATTCATTTCAGAAAGAATATAATTTTTATAGTGCATCTATAAAAGTTATTCTTATGATGAAAAATCTGATGACAATAGCATGCAATAAATATATAACCGCCTTGGAAATTTAACATTCATCTTAACTTTCTAATTCATATTTATATTTCACAAACATACACAATGTTCCCTGATCCAAGACTAATAGACTTGCTTTTAATATTTAATACCTTCCCAACTCGAAGCCATCAAGTCAATACTAACTCTTAGCAACCCCAGATGTGCATGCAATGTTGTGTTCTCATTCTGAGTTTCATTCCTGAGGCTGGAGGAAAGGAGCGGATAAGAGGGAGATAAGGAACGATTATGTCGACATGACCTTTAATTGGGAATTTTTTAAATGAGAAGAAGGTTTGGTCAGCTGTGGAATAAAAGCCCCCAATTTCATTCATTTAAATAATTGTACTTTCTTAAAATACAATTTTATAATTAAAACTTGGATTCTACAAGTAGTTTATTCCACGGTAAAAAGTGATTTCTACTCTCCAGTCCTAATAGATTTCTTCCATTTCCAACACATTCCAGAGCAGCACACCATGTGGAGAGAGACCATATGCGCCAACGTTCACTATAGCACACAGTTTGCAGGTTTGCAGCAATTACAGGATAATGTCTTACAGATGAAGCAAGCCTTTGCCAAGCCAGCTACGTTCTACTAACATGTGCTTATTTCACCAAATTCCTCAATCCAGACGCAAAGCTAAAAATCCACAGGTAAGGAATCGGCATCTCAGATCAAACCCAGACAAGTCTATTTATGCTGCCTTTACTTGAAATATTTATTCTTGGACCAGGAAAAGAGCGCTGAATGCTCTAACTCGACATTTATACTCTAAACTATTCAAAATTCATCATTCAAAATGGCTACCAGCTGGGAGCCATCTGCGGCTTTTCCCCCTAAAAACCAACTCACTTGTGCCCTGCCTTCTTGATAACACCAGGGAAAGGAGAGGGCTGCTTAAAGTGACTTCACGGGGCAATAAATTCTTCATTTGCTACCTTTTATTACAAAGGGAGCAAAGCAAGAAAAGAGCAAACAAGCAAACACTCAAGAATTGAGATGGGAATGTAATGAACTTCTCACAAGAGGGAGTAGCTCAAAGCCGAGCAGATTTATTTTGCCAAGACACTAGAAGGCTATGTTATCTTTCCTTTTGAATAAAGAAATGCTGCCCAGTGACTGCTATTCATCATCATTAGAACTGTGCTTGGTCTACTATTCATCTACACTTCCCACTCACTCCTCAAAATAACCTTGTAAACCAGATATATGGAACCTGCTTTGCAGATGAGGAAGCAATTACAGTGAGACTCAAAACGGCTAAGCAACACGTCAGTGAGTGACAAAGTCCAGCTCGATTCTGAGCTCCAAGATTCCCTCATCCAGTGCGATGCTGCCTCTCTTGGCTCATGAAGAAGCCAACGTTACCATATACTTATCAGAAGCCAGACGCTCAGAAAGCTCAGCTAATCAAAAGGCTGCCCTGTCCGCCAAAGGAAAGGACGCCTAGAGTGGCTACACGTCACCAGGACGCCTGCTTTGTTCACGCCGAGGGGTCCTGCGCCGGCGCCAGGATGGAGCTCAGGCCCGGGGAAGCTCCCACCCCTCCCATCCACCCGTAACACATACAGAAAGCGTGAAAAGTAAGTTGGTTGTCATAGTGACGAGGAGCCATAGTGGTGTATGTCTAGAGCTACAGGGGCTAAGCTTCTAACAGAGCAAGGCAAATTCCCTCAAAATAATCATGATAATCCTCGTTTTGTACCATTCTGATACACATGCGTAAACAGCTTAAATCTCATCGATCACTCAACAGCCCTCCCCACCTACACACACATGCACACCGCTGTCCTTTCATGTGTGTCGGATTGCAATACAGACTAAGGGTCTCTCTGCCCACTCCTGCTTCTTTCACAGGTAATCCTCCAGTGACACAGTGAGGCTCTGCAGGCAGACTCACCAGAACGACGCTCAGTGAAATGGAAGTGTTCCCATGGAAACTAACCCTGAACAACTGCTTCAGACACAAACTTCACTGATAGCTCTTCTCGACACAAATCTCTACATAAATAATAGGTGTGCATCAGGACCAGTGACCCATCACATCACTTCTTTCAAAGTCTCTCAGTGACTGATCACTGCATATCTGTGATTCAATTCAGACACACAGCAAAGGGTGGAGTTGTGCTCCCTCCTTGTCTGTCACTGATAAAACCAAGTGACTCTTTTTTTTAATGAATGATCAGAAGAGGGAACGGATCAACAAAGATGGCAGTGCAGCTGAGACACAAAGAAGAGTGGAAGCTGACTCAAATGTCTATGGGTACGGAAGAAATCGCTGCCCAGGAAGACGGACGCAGCAGCTATATTCAAGAGGTGCCCAGCTAGAGGCACTTACAGAGAACAAAGCTGTCAACATAAACAAGGAAAATGATTGTGACCGAAAGGATGTAGACACCCCAGAGGAGGGGACGCCAGCCAAAAGGATTCACGTTAAGGAAACTCTTAAAAGAAATCTCCTGACTTTGAAAGCACAGAAGACAAAAGCCGTCCAGGTTTATGACAATTTGCCAAGACATAAAAAGATGCTCACTCAATATCCTAAGTTAAATGATAAAAAGTAGAAAGCAAGCACTGTCAAAGTTATTCTGAAAAGTTTAAAAAAACAACAACAAAGAAAGCCTTTCAATACATAATATATATTGAATTATATATATAATATATTTAAATATTATATAAGAAATACTAGTTTCATTATTTTCTTTCATTTCCCTATGCATTTAAAACTAAAGTCAGGGGAGGTATTTTTTAATTAATATTTTGATGAAATTTTTCAAAGGTTGTTGTGATTGTTAAGATTGTGTATCAACGTGGCTGGGCCATGCTTATCAGTGGTCTGGCAGTTATTTTAGGCATTCTCCATGATGAAGTCTGATGTAATGGAACCACCTCCCTGATGAGATCTCTGGTGAAGAACAAATCAATTAAAAGGGAATTCCCCTGGGAATGTGGCCTGCTCCAATACACGTGGATGTTGTGGCAAAGCCCGCTTCCTTGTTGCTGGTATAGATCCTGCCTCTGTCTCATCATCTGACTTCCAGCTTTTTGGACTTGAACCAGTAGTTTGTCGTACCGCCTGCCAATTGTGAAAATAGTTAGCCTCTACACACGGTGAGTCAGCAACCTGTCATCTACTGCTTGAATTCATTTACCTCCTCGCCCGAAGCCTCATCTGACCTGCCAATCTTAGGTTCATCAGCCTCTAAATCTACACGACTCAAGAAAGCCTTCAATCTGACATCTGAATTACAGACAAACTTGTCAGCCTCTCCAATCATGTGAGCCATTTCCTTGATACACACTTGCATATACACAAACGTATGTAAGCTTCACTGGGTTTGCTTCTCTGGCGAGCCTAGCTTAAGTCAGCGGTAAATGATCAGTAAGTTTTCCTCAATGATTGTTAGGAACTTTTCAGCTTGCATGGTTATTTTTATAAAACTACCAAGCAAAACAAAGACTACCTTGACTGCCCCATTAATAATCATAGATGAAGGTGTTCTATAGTTCCCCACTATAAAGTTGCTGCCATCGAGTCAATTCTGACTCATACAATTTCCAAGATGATAAATCTTTATGGAGACAGCCTCAGCTTTCTCCTGTAGAGGAGCTAGTGGGTTTGAACCTCTGACAGTACAGTTAGTAGTTCAATGCATATCAACAGAGCCATCAGATCTCCTTGTTCCACACTTTAAAAAAAAATTGGCCTTAGTGAATTTACTTCAAAACATTCAGAAAACTCAAACTGATCAATCAGCGCTTATTCCAATACCCCTTCCATGACACACTCTCCTCCAACTCTCAAAGCAGGGGTCATCGTTCACTCGCCCTCCGTGTGCTCACTTGGTGAAACATACCATAGCGTCTAGTTCTTATTTCATCAGCCCCACCCATTACTTTTGATGCTTGTGACCAAGAACTGTTTAACCTTCAGAATCGAACACAGAGACTCTCAATCGTCATCATTAAAGAACTCCCAGAAGAGTGACATTTTTGGAGGCCACAGGGGACAGTTCCAACCTACCCTATAGGGTCAGCAGGAGTCGGAACTAGCTCAAAGTCAGTGAGGCTGGTTTGGGGTACCAGTGACAGAAAAAGCAATAATCACATAAGGTTTGCACTTGGCTCACCAACTTTATAGTGAATAGTCCATATGAAGGTCAGAAAGCTCCATTTACAGAGTCTCCTGTTCTTCCCATTAAAAACAAAACCAAAAAGTATTTTTCAGGAGTCTGGTTATCAAAATAAGTGGATTAAGTGAATATTCATTCCATGAAACTAAATCATTGACAACATTTATTCTCCCAGGATGTACACATATTTTTTAATCATTTTGTTGGGGGCTCATACAATTCTTATCACAATCCATCCATCCATCCATTGTATCAAGCACATTTGTACATTTGTTGCCATCATCATTCTCAAAGAATTTGCTTTCTACTTGAGCCCTTGATATCAGCTCCTCATTTTTCCTCCTCCCTCCTCACTCCCCCTCCCTCATAAACCCTTGAAAATTTATAAATTATTATCATTTTGTCACATCGTACACTGTCCGACATGTCCCTTCACCTACTTTTCTGTTGTCCATCCCCCAGGAAGAAGGTTATATGTAGATTCTTGTAATCGGTTCCCCCTTTCTATCCCACGTTCCCTCCACCCTCCCGGTATCTCCACTCTCACCACTGGACCTAAAGGGATCATCTGTCCTGGATTCCCTGTGTTTCCGGTTCCTATCTGTACCAGTGTACATCCTCTTGTCTAGCCAGATTCGTAAGGCAGAATTGAGGTCCTGATAGTGGCAGGGAGGAAGCATTTAAGAACTAGAGGAAAGAGCCAGTCAGGGTGCAGGGTAGCAACGATGTGTATTTTATGAAGGAAGAAGTCCTCAAACCAAAATGTCTGAAGCAGCTGCATAAGTCCTAACATTAGAGTAAGTGGCCATCTAGTAAAGTCCAACTCATGGTGGCCCCAGGTGTGTCCCATCAGTACTGCGCTTCCTGGGGTTTCCAATAGCTGATGTTTCAGAAGCAGATCTCTAGTGCCTCTGGAGGGCCTTGGACCGTCAACTACTTGGTCAGCAGTATGTGAGCCATTTGGACCACTCAGGGAGAGACTCAGTGGGTAAGGACAGTGAGTGCCAAGGTGGGCCAAGCGTGGACTGTATAAAGGGGACAGCCCGAGCACTCGTGCTTCCTCCTGAGAGCCATGCAGGCTTCGGGCAGTCGGCTCTATCCATTTTTTAAAGAGGGTCAGAAATCTGGATTTCTGTGTTAAATCTCCTGATTTCTAAAAGTTGCCATCTACTTCAATTGTGTACTTTAAAAATACTTTATGGGCCAAAGAAAGCAACTCGCCCTACTTTTTGATCTCTGTTCCAAAAGAAGGGGAATTTTCATTGGGTGTGGGCGGGGTATTCATGATGGCCTAATAGTGAGGAGGAGCAGTCTTTTAGGTTCCACTGGGCATCAGGATCTGTGATTTCTAAAAATTATTTCATCCTCCAAGTTTCAAACTGTTATAATACCTTATGAGTAAAAAAAAAAAAATACCTTACGGGTAACCAGAACCTATATCTGATATTATGGATAGCTATGAAAATATTTTTAAAACTAAGACTATCATAATATTACCTATTTTTCTAAAAATGCATTAATATTGATATATTTAATAAAATTAAGTTGCCCAGACCTGGAGTGTAATTTTCTAGCCTCTAATTTTTCATAGCCTGGTTACTCCAGTTACATGAGGACAAATCACATGATTTTTTAGGAATATTATTTTCTCTCCCAATATTATCTTCTTAGAGCAAAGAGTCTTACTTAGATCAATACATTCTGGTGGCACCATAAATGAAGTCTGTAATGGGAACCCAGAGACATTAAAAGTGAAAAAAAAGGTTAAAAAAAAAAACCTTTTAACCCACAGTGGATAAATAGTCAAGAAGGTAGGAAATAGGTTTGAGGAAAAACCGGCATAAAAATGTAATCATTCAAAAGAATAGGTAAAAGAGGGCTTCATGACATTTGTGGAAAAGCACAATGAAAACCTAATAGAACAAACCTTTTCCAAACACCCTCCTATGATTGACGCTGCCATAACCAACCCTCGAAATCTCCGTGGAGGACAGTAACCAAAGTTCATTTCTCACTCGTGCTAAACATCCACGCGGGTCAGCAAGGAGCTCTGTTCTACAGAATCTCTCAGGGTCCAGTCGGACAGAGGCTCCTCCATTTTAGAGCCAACCCATCTAGAATCCATGGCCTTCACAGTCTGCTTGCCACTAAAGGGGAATCCTGAATGGTCCTTCTACTGCCTCGGCCCGAGAGAGGGAGCAAACCATACTGTAACTCAACGCATGGCTCTGCCCGTGGAAAGAGGGTTGGACAACAGAGCAGTGAAATGAACAAATAAAACACATGGTGGGCATTACTCTGCTAGCTTGTTTTCCAGCCCTGCAGAGTCAGTAAACTAAGGAACTTATTCCAAAACAAAACTTAATATTGCTCTTATTTGACCCTAGCTTCATACCTGAAAATATGTAAGTGTATGCTAGGTCCTGTAGGGCCGAATGTTGAAGTCAACAATATTCGCCTTCTTGATAAGACATAGAGAATTTACCTTGACTGTTCATTTGTAGAAGATTTATAAGTTTCTAGAAGAGCTATCTACTCTCCACTGTTTCACCCAAGGGGCAATTGTGTCCCTTTTACAGGATCACACATCTAAGAAGGGCCCTGACTCAATGGTTTACTGGAGGTGGGCAACTACCAGGAGTTTGAGTGCGTGTCACGTAAATGCTGGACAAATAACCTCAAGATGAATGGTTCAAACGCACCAGAAAGCTGTGGCTATCGGTTCTGGTAGAGATTCACAACCTCAAAGGCTCTAGATGACTGCTTCGCACTCACTGTGTGCAGAGGTTGACTTGATGGTAGTGAGTGGGTTAAGACAATGAACAGTTACAAGAGAGCGCACACAGGCATTAAAGCAGACAAGGAAACAGAAACCTGTCCACCAGTGTTCGTGGCAGCAGCACTAGTGACAACAGCCAAAAGGTGGAGAGAGCCCAGTGTCCACCCAGATAATCCGATCAACAAAAGGTGGTAGACACATACAATGCAATAAGCTACCACCACCATCTCACCGATGAGAGATGATTTCAACCCACATTGCTACCATGCTATATTGCATGACAGAAAATCACTACTGAACTTTAATGTATTTTTCTGTAAATGTAATTTGAAGTCTTTCTGTTACTGGAAAAAAATATGAAACCCTAAAAAGTTATGAGTAATATTCTAAGAATGTATACATTTCTAAAATGAGCTTAATTGGCTATGACAATTTCAAAGATACCCCTCTGGAGGTGTAAGTGTGTTAATGATGTCACAAGGGAGACCGGGAAAGACAAGCATGCAGATGGAGAAAGATTTTGTTAGTCCACAGCTGAGCAGACTGAATTTGGCAGCATTTCAGATGGGTCCATGTGATTCTGAAAGTAAAAATTTCAAAACAGCTTTTCCCTTGTGAATTTTTGGGTTCTTGGGCCCAAAGAGAATCTAATCAGCAATCACTAAACTTTCCAAACACAAGGTTCATGAAATGAAGATTCTTTAATGCACTCTCATTTCCAGTACCATTTTGCATATGATAAAATACATGAATTATCAAGCATTATGGAATAGGAAAAGGTTGGTGGGGGCTACTAATAAATTATTAAGGGGAGGCTAAATGAAGAAAAGAAAGAACATGATCCAGAGTCAGAACAAAATGAGAGGTTATACTTTGTATTGATTGGGACACACTCTGATAAAGGGATATTTAAGCAAAGTCCTGACATCCTAGGCAGAGGGTACAGTAAGACACAAAATGCAAGAGGCAGGAGAAAACTCAGTGTTAAAGGACCTGCCAGAATCGAAGGAGAAAAGTAACAAGGGAAATAAACATTAGGTTACACCAAGACTTGAAAGCCATAGTAAGGACTTTGGGCCTGAATATACACCACCAAAGGGCTTAAAATAAGAGGAACATGAACTAGTTTGTATTTTAAAGATCTTATTCTCGGGAAAAGGCCTGGCAACTGAGAGATGAGTTATGAGGGCAAGCGATGATGGGGACATGGCGAGAGTTCGAATGACAAAAGTAAAGAGATGAAATCAAGAAATACTGTGGTGGAAGAAGTGAGAAAACTAGTGGTTGGTTTGATTTGAAGAGATGAAGAGACAGATCTCAAATAGCTGGTTTGAACAACTAGATGACTAGTATTCACTGAGATTGAGAAGAAAGGAGACGAACAAGTTAGGCTTAAAAAAATGAGCCAAGTCTTAATTATGTTTAAGAGTCTATGAACCATGAAAGTGTACTTTTATCAGTGCAAATATCAAGTAAACTAAAGTTATAAGAATTGAATGATCTTAGCCATAAGAGAAATACAAATTAAAACAACTATGAGATGCCACCTAACCCCCTCAAAGATATTCCAATTCAAAAAATCAGAAAGTAACAAGTGTTGGAGAGGCTGTGGAGAGATAGGAACGCTCATGCACTGCTGCTGAACCTGTAGGAATGTACAGCCATTGTGGAAACGGATTTGACGACATCTGAAACAGATGGAGACTGAGCTACCATAGGAGGCATCAATCCCCCTACTGGGAATAGAGCCAGAAGAGGCAAGAAACAAACCACGGCCAGACATCTATGCTTCTATGTTCATTGCGGCACAGTTCACAATCGCAAGGAGTTGGAAACAACCCAAATTTCCATCAACAGACGAGTGGATTAAAAACTGTGGTACATACATACAATGGGTACTGTGTATCCCTAAAAAGAATGAATGTGTGATGCACATCACTGCATGGGAAGAATTGGAGGAAATCATGCTAAGTGAAGTAAGCCAAGCACAAAAGGTCAAGTACAACATGAGTCCGCTGAGGTAAGCTTAAAAATGCAAAAGGGGCACAGGGTGAAAGCTACTATATACATACATTCCTGGGGTGAGGTCCAGGTACTATGGCAAGGGCCAGCCCAATCCAGGGATACATAACGCAGCCAACTAAAAAGGAGGGGGAAAGAAAGAAAAAAAGAGACAGGTAGCTGGGGAACAGGGCACTCACCCACCCAAGAGGAGGGTATTGTTTCTATCTCCACAGAAGATAGCCTAGTTACTCCAGTTACATGAGGACAAATCAGATGATATTTTAGGAATATTATTTTCTCTCCCAATATTATCATCTTAGAGCAAAGAGCCTTACTTAGATCAATACATTCTGGTGGCACCATAACTGAAGTCTGTAACTTCAACCTGATGTGCTGAGACATGAATGTAACAGACCGGCACGAAGCAGGGAACCAATAGAGTGGTCTGCGGGGCCAGTCCCAATCCCAACTACAGGTACACTACCCCCGCCCCCCATACCCCTGCACACAGAAGAATTCACTTCAGCGAACAGCACTGAAGCTACAGCTCAGGAAGAAAGGAGTGGCTGATCAGAACACATGGGAGCAACGGAAGAAGGAAGAAGAGAGAGTGGAGCACATCCTGGCCCACCAAGCCCCAAGGATGATATTCCTGCTCAGAGCAGCCAATGCACAGAGAGCACCAGAGGACCACCCCCACCACCAGACACATTGTCTCTCACTGGTCCATTGCACTACAGGGGATAACACTGGAGACACAGTGCAGGAATTGTGCCCCATATGATCCCACCACACAGGTGAGCAACACTAAGAGTGTACAACGGAGCAGCAAGGGAAGCAAAGCAATAAAGTCCCAGGGAATACAAAAAATAGAATGTGGCACCAGGGCATGGCACCCAATCATACTCAACTGGAAAATAACCCTACAGGTCAACAAACAGACCTGGAACTATTTATAGACTTTTCTTCTTTTTTTGTCATTTTTTTTGTTTTGTTCTCTTTTGTTGCTTTGATTTGCTTCGTCTTGTTTTTGTGCTTATCATTGTCTCTGCATGTCTATCTAGATAAGATAGGCAGGATAAATAATTCAAAGGAGAAAATAACTGGAATGACGGTTCCAGGGGGACACAGGAGAGAAGGAGGCTGGGGAAAGCAAGATGGGTTTCAACAAACTCAGGCAAGGGAACAACAAGTGATCTACAATTGATGGGGAGGAGGACATAGGATGCCTGGTAGGACTTAATCAAGGGCAATATAGCCGAGAGGAGTTACTGAAACCCAAATAAAGGCTGAGCATGATAGTGGGACAAGAGGAAAGTAAAAGGAAATAGAGGAAAGAACTAGAAGGCAAAGGGCATTTATAGAGGTCTAAATACAGGCATATACAGATGTAAATATATTTAGATATAACAATAGGTAAATAGATCAATGTACATATATTTATATGTTAAGTATTAAGGTACCAGACAGACATTGAGCCTCTAATCAAGTACTCCCTCAATTCAAGAACGCTTTGTTTTAATAACCTGGTATTCTGTGATGCTCACCTTCCCAATAAGATCTCTGAAGACAAAATAGTGTATAACTAAATGTGGTGAAGAAAGCTGATGGTGCCTGGCTATCAAAAAATACAGCATCCAAGGTCTTAAAGGCTTGAAGATAAACAAGCAGCCAACTAGCTGAGAGGCAACAAAACCCACATGGAAGAAGAACTCCAGCCTGTGTGATCACGAGATGTCGATATGATCAAGTATGAGGCATCAAAGTTCCAGAACAAAAAAATCATATCAATGTGAATGAGGGGGAGTGCAGAGTGGAGACCCAAAGCCCAACTATAGACAATTTAATATCCTCTTACAGAAGGGTCACAAGGAAGAGATGAGGTAGTCAGGGTGCAATATAGCACTGATGAAACTTTACAAATCTCCTCTAGTTCTTTAATGCTTTCCCCCCCCTCCCCACTATCATGACATCCATTCTACCTTACAAATCACCAGAGCATGTACACTGGTACAGATAAGAGCTTGAAACAGGGAAGTCAGGACAGATAAACCCCTCAGGACCAATAATGAGAGTAGTGATTCCAGGAGCGGAAGGAGAAGGTGGGGAAGAAAGGAGGAACCAATCACAATGATCTGCATATAACCGCCTCCCCATGGGGATGGACAACAGAAAAGTGGGTGAAGAGAGACATAAGTGTAAGACATGAAATAATAATAATAATTTATAAATTATCAAGGGTTCATGAGGGAGGGAGTGTGAGGAAGGGAGAGGAAAAAGTGAGGAGCTGATACTAAGGGCTCAAGTAGAAAGAAAATGTTTTGAACATGATGATGGCAACATATGCACAAATGTGCTTGACACAATGGATGGGTGTGCGGATTGTGATAAGAGCTGTACAAGCCCAATAAAAGGATTTTTTTAAAGAAAGAGATGAATGATCATAGGGAGAAAAGTCTAACTAGAAATAAAATTTGGAATGATATTTAAGGTTATGGAAATTGAGACTTTCATATATGGAGAATCTGAAGGAGTAGGAATAATCATCACAATATACATGCCAACTAAAATAAGAAAGGTACGTTTAGACATTTGGTAGAATAAGCGATGCTGTTAGGCTACAAATGGGTTGAGCTTCCAGAAGGGTAAGAGACGATGATGAAATCACAGATGTTCGAGGAATAACCCGAAGCTGACACTCCCACAGAATTTCCTCAGGAAAGAAGAAAATGAGCTGAACGCTATTGAGTTAATTAAATGAAACGAGGACTTCAACAATGCCTCAAATTTTGGAAACAATGGGATGACCGTTGACCTTTACACAGTCCTTTTTGCGAAAGGCCTAAAAATAGAAAGAAACCAGCTCAGAACGAGGTGAGAAGAACAGGATGTTTACAGGAGTACAACATCATGAGAAGACAACTCTCTGAAGAAGCTTGACACTGACAGAGAAACAAGAAAGTGGCTGGAGGGAATGGAAAGTATGACAAAATGCTGGTAGCCAATCCCAATATTCATTTTCTCCTAATTAAATTCTCCATATTTTATCTTGGTATGTAGCTATCTAAATGAAAAGTATCTCCATTCTTTAAAGATAGATATAGACGTACAACCAAGTCCTGCCTACTGAAACATTAGCCGATTCCAGGAAATCTCATTGTCATCAGATGGTGAGTGACTCTCCCTTCTTCCACTTTGCTTGGATGATGATGCTCAGGGTCATGTCCAAGGGGACGTAAACTGTCGATGTGAAAGTAGCTTGGGTTCCTCAGGCCACATTACACTTAGACTGTTTTCCTACAAGTTTTTTCATGATAAATAACCTTATGTCTTAATTAAGTAACTTTGTTTTGCTTTTATTTTCTTTCTTGCAGACAATTCTAATCTCAATTAAAATAGGACATTTTTACTGTAGGAGGCACTAGACTATGTGAGGAATTGGGCTGATCTCAATAGAGTGACACAGACAAGTGAGAAGAACAGGGACATGTAAAACAAATGTAGCTCGAATGCTGAGAACAAAGAAAGTTGTACAGGACAGTATGAGCTAGGAAAGAGACTGTGCTTGATCCAAAGAACAACAGAAAACAACTGGACACGTTCAAATAGTAACGTCATGGAATGAGCTTTTTTCCAAAAGAAATCATCAGATTGAAGAAGGGAACAAACCCAGGGCATAAAGAGGTAGCAAAGTGACCAAAGAGGAGGCTTTTGGGGCAATCCTGATTGGAGATGGCAATGGTCCCGAATGGCATCCTTACTGAGCCTACAGCAAAGCAGTCAATGTTAAGATGGCCCTACCACATGAGGGAGGGGGGAGCGGGGAGGGAGGGGGAAAAAAAAAGAGGACCTGATGCAAAGGGCTTAAGTGGAGAGCAAATGCTTTGAGAATGATTGGGGCAGGGAATGTGCGGATGTGGTTTATACAATTGATGTATGTATAGGTATGGATTGTGGTAAGAGTTGTATGAGCCCCTAATAAAATGTAAAAAAAGAAAAGAAGAGAAAAAAAGGAAAATGATGGGGCAAAGAATGTACAGATGTGCTTTATACAATTGATGTATGTATATGTATGGATTGTGATAAGAGTTGTATGAGCCCCTAATAAAATATTTTTTTTTTAAAGATGGCCCTACTAGCAAGACTCTCTGTCTCATGTGTGAAAGATCTGTACAGGGTTATGGTTTACAAAATGTTGTGAATGGATAGAAACCTGGAGAGTTCTATTTTCAACACTCTGATTTTTAAGCTCCTGTGAGACAATCGAGTGGACATGTCCAGGACCTAAGAGCCTTGTTCACAGCAGTCTCATGCATAATAGCCAAATGCCTGACATGTCCACACTCAAGAAATGGATAAGAAAAACTGTGGCTGGTTCATATAATAGCTTTTTATTAATAAAAAGAACTAGCTACTTACACAGGAATAATATTGATGAAAATCAAGAAGGATTATCCTGAGTGATGAAGTCTTGTATCACAGAATATATACTGTGTATTTCCATTTATAAAATATTCTAGAATAACTGAAACTAATCCACGGTGAAAAATCTCAGAAGGCTCATTGCCTTGGCAGGCATGGGGTAGATATCGTGGAAGGATATGGGGGAAATGAAAGGGAGTGGTGGTAATGGGCTCAAAGTTTGAGTTACATAGATAAAAACATTACTAAAACATATTGAATGTTACAGCTACCTCATGTTAAATTTGCTGTTGAAAAAAAACTGCACACAGATATCAAACAAAGGTTACCAGTATGCATGCTGGGGAGTTACAGTACACTGATGTCTGTCTGTACCGTACTATGAAATCCTCCCATTTATGTATGTGGTAGGATAGAAGGCTCTGAAAAAAGACTAGAGAAGGAATGAGCTTGCAGAATGTTATAATATGTGGACTGAAGAACAGGTATAGGAATGGATAAATATCTACAGATATAATAAAGCAATATTTTAAAAGTAATTAGACAGTAGGTGTATCATATTTTACATAATTCTTCAACTCTTCTGTATTTTAACAAAATGTAGAAATAGTTTATGTAGCCAAACTACAGTTCTCTAAAAGCACTAAACGTTATAGTAATAAAGATAGCACATTTGTCTTCCTTTCTTTCCTGCACATCTTGACTTCTTGTAAATCAATGAACATTTAGTAGCAAGGGATTTATTACCAATTCAATTACAAAGAAAACTAATATTTAATGCCATTTGAACTCCCTATCCAAATGATGTACTTTGCAAAACATATTTAATAGAAAGATTTTTAAACACTTTAATCAATGAAACAATGCTAATTAACAAATAGGAAGAATAGTAGTCATTTTGAATTACATAAAAATTTAATAGATCCCATTTTGTTATCTTTAAACTCTGGTAGATCTCTGGGACTTATTTAATAAGAAGGTAACTGTTTATCAATGGAATACCAAATGTCACATTATGTTACTCATTAAACTATTTTTTCATGTTTCTGTTAGAATACGGCTTACGTTCTTCATTTCTATTAAGCATCTGAGTTTTCACTAAAAAAAACCCTCAGATCTTTCTTTTTTACCCTCAGATATTTCTTTATGAAACTTATCAAGTGTAAATTAGTAAAGGTTTACCTACACCCTAGTCATAATTTATGCTCATTACATAAGTCAAATTGTCCTTTAGCTTAAAAAATGTATATTGATTTTTCAAAATCAACTTTAAAGTGAAACCTTCTGTTGTATCATCTCTAATGTGGCAAGCAGCATAACAAAGGACTTTTGAAAAGTTTTCTGGAGTATTTCAATATTCACACATACTTCAGGGGAAATCGCCTTGCTCAGTTTTAGCAGATTAGTCTTTATTTTTAAAATTTAGTCTGGTTGAGGTCTATCCCGATGGGGCCTCGTCTGTAGACCCAGATCGTTGGAAACGCCTCACAGAGTAACTGTGTGGTTTGCTTTACTCGCAGAACTGCTATTGGTTGGATCTGTGAGGAAGAACCGCAAGACAAACGTGTAGATAGTAGGAACAGTCTAGTCTAATACTTGGTTTTGATTCTAGGTATTGGTGTAATCTGCACATTTCCTAGGGACTGCAAGGGATTTCAACTCAATGTTCAGGATAACTGAAATCGAGAGGAAGGGCAGAATGAATTGGATCCAAAGATGGCCCTGAAGAGAATAACAAGTTTCAGGCATGAAATGTTTGACATTTGTCCATAATGTGTCCTAAAGTGTGGTATAACAAGAATTGACAGATCTGTGATAAATGCCTACTGGACGACGGTGGCGCCTTGAAAAGGGCTACCTTGAAGATGAACTTTTACAAGATTTTGAGCAACTAAATAGCAACAGATGGATGACAAAGACATGTAAAACTCATTAAATAAAATTTATTAACATTAAATAAAATTTATAAAAAAGGTTTACATTTTAGAAAAAAATTTTATATATATATATTTTTATATATATTTTTTATATATATATTTTTATATATATTTTTATTTATATATATATTATATATATTATATATTTTATATATATTATATATTTTAATATATATTATATATTATTTATATATATTATTTATATATATATTTATATATAAATATTAATTAATATATATATTTAAAAAAATTTAGTCTGACAATATTCTAATTAGTTTTCCTTACTATAGATACTATCGGATTGGACTTTAATTGTTTAAAGTTTTCACAATTACTTTAGACTCCAAAAGAAAGGTTTATTAGTTCTTAAATAAATATTTAGTTACTCTCTCTCACTAAAGCCCACTGTTCAGGCCATGGGGAAAGGCTGAGCACACAGAGAGGCTGAAACTCCTGCGTCTCTAAAGTCCACTCCTGAACAACCTGCACCAGTTTGGGAGGAAGAGAAACCCATGCTTTAAAGGTGCTGGGCTCTGTTTCGCAAACCATCACGTCTGAGCGAAGTCCACGCAGTCAATGTAGTAACCAACAGAAGAACTGCATGTTGTTTATAAATATGGGGTTTTTCCTAATGAGACTGTCCAATCACATATGACTTCCATCGAAAATCATACAGTTATTAAATTTATGCTCCTTAAAAGGGCACATGAAGTAGTACAAGCTCGAATGAGACCACTGTGTCACAGTGAAGTTTTGACAGTTTGTTAAACCAAAATCAGGCCTAAAGGTAAGATTCGGGATATTCTGAATTCAACTGGAAAAGTAATTAAGTAGAAAGCTTGTTTTAAATTTTACTGCTATCTTCTCTAAGGCCATTCAATGAAAATTAAAATCTCACACAAAAGCAATTCACTCAAGCCCAAGGAAATATATTTTAATGTTCTTTTTTGTATAAATTGATACACCCGGTGCAAATAAATCATGAACTAACTGAAATTGAATTATCTAAAGATGATGTAAAACTTCCATTTTTCCCCAAGCTAAATGATTAATCTTTTCTGCCCCCCTTCTGGTACAAGAGTGTTTCTGCTAAGGCTGCTGGGCTGGCAATGGCAATGGCATTGGGTGCCACCAGATGGCGTCTGTTCCAACTCAGCAACCCTATGTACCACGGAACCAAAACCCTTACCTGGTCTTGCTTTAGCCTGAACCTACTGCTGCATATGCTGTCAATCCATCTCCTTGGTGATCTTCCTTTTTTAACTGGCATTCTACTCCAACATGAATGATGTTAACATGTCCAAAGGACACGATATGCCACCCTCACTTCTAATGAGTTTTCTGGTGCCTTTGTTTCAAGACAGAACTGCCTGTCCTTCTGGCTGTCCATGAGTCTGTCAGCATTCTTCACTAACAATGTAATTCAAAAGCATCAATTCTTTTTAGCTCTTCCCGATTCACTGTGAAAACTCCACGTGTATCTGCAGTGATTGAACACCCTGGTTTAGGTCCAGCACGGCTTACTCCTCAGTGATCTCCTTGCTCTTTAAGAGGTCTCATCCAGCATATTGTTCCAATATAATACATCATTTGATGTCTTGACTACAGCTTCCATGAGCATTGACTGTAAAATGAAATCTGGTCATTTCATCAGGATGTTGGTGACCAGATTGGTACAGTTGTGAGGATTTTGTTTTCTTTACATTGAGTTGTAATCCATGCTGGTGGTTTCAAACCGCTGGCCCTGTGGTTAGCAGCTCAACAAATAAGCCACGGAACTACCCAGGCTCTATAGGGCACGTAGAGGAAGTAAAACTTTATTTGAACATTTTTTTAAAGAGTAAAAGACCAATTTTATATATCTTTTATTCTATCATCAACTCTTTGCTGCTATTTGTTATTAGGCACAAGTGAGAAAAGTTAATTTATAGTGAGCTGGAATGAAACAAAAGGAAATAACATTTATTGGACACTTGGTAGATATCAGCACTTCATAAATGTATATATATATTATCTCTACTTCATCCTTACAACCTTATAAAATAGACATAATATCCATTTGGCACTTAAAAAGGAAATCTAGAGACATTAAATCCCTTGCTTAAGATCATATTGTAACAAATTAGGCATATGTGTTAGTCTGGGTATACTAGAGAAAAAATCTAGGGAGACACTCATATGTGTATAAGAAATAACTTTATATTTAAGAGCAATTGAATATTGAGAAAACATCCCAGCCCAGTCCAGATCAAGTCCACAAATCTGATATGAGCCCATATGTCTGATACCAATCTATAAAGTCCTCTTCAGACTCATGAAACATATGCAATGATGTGGAATGCAGGGAGATCACAGGCCAGTGGGTTGGAAGTCTTCTGGATCCAGTGGAGTTGTAAGCATCTCAGCACTGGCAGTGGTCTCTAGATGGCTTCTCCAGTTCCAGAGGTCTGGTTGCATCAAGATAGATCCATGTGGCTTCTCCAGCTCCCAGGCACAGCACCGTGTGTCTTGTCAGCAGAACATCTCCAAGGGAGTGAGCAGAGAGAGAAAGAATGTGTGTCCTGTCTCCAAGAAGGAATACAGGATTTCCCAGAATTTTCAGGAGCCGGCCATGCACACACAGAGGCCTCCTTGGCTTTGATCCGATTGACAGACTAGACTCCACCCCTTCATTCTTAATCCTCTCAAATTGACACCAGATTGTGTAGTTACTACAGCATATTTTTCCATCCTGGCTTTGCTATATGTTCTTGTTAAATAAACCAAATCACCTTGCCAACACTCCATTTCTTATAAGGAATAAAAAGGCACAACTAACAGTAATTGCATCAAAAAGTAAAGTTCAATTTAGGAACTTATGATGGGTACATTAAGCCAACACCTCCATTCTACCTTCCTTGTCTTTGCCCAGTTTCACATTCTTTACCTCATTTCACAAGACAATAGAAAAGAATTTGAGAAAAGAACACTTAAAAATGGTAGTCTAAGCCTAAATAATATATCTGATTTTTCAAAGAAAGCAAAACTTCAAACAGAGAAGGTGAAATTACTTCCTCAAATTAAATAATTAGTTTATTCAGAGAAATCTACCTTATGCTATGTTTTTGGTACAGTTGAACTCATGGGAATTTCTTTAAAGCCTTTCAAAATCTCACATCCTTACTAAAAAAAATTAAAAATTGTTATGTTCTTATCATAAGTTTAGCAAAGGAATAGAATAGATAATGGAAAAGTGCATATCTATACTGTTTAAATCTTTTATTCTTTGGGAGTTAAGTTTTAAAGGGCAAGAAGGCCCAGGAGAACAAGCAGGTCATTTATCTGTATCCTGTTTATAACCCACAGAAGTATAAGACACCATGAAGTTAGTTAGAAGATAAAATTCTAGTTTGATAAGTAGTAAGCACTGACTTCCTTGTAACTGTCAAACTGCACTGATTTGAGATTTCCAAACTGACTTAAGTGTGAACCTATCTGATCTTGCTCAGTTTTGACACTTTTTTTAAATCAATTGTTGCTTTCGACATGATTGTCAGAGGAGTCCAACTACTAAAGAGAGATATGAAAGGAACACAGGACTGCGGTACTTTTACTGTCGTATTTACACTCCCTGGAGGAGAGGAACTGGGGGGAAAGAACACTACAGCAGCAGGTAGGAGAAGAGGAGGAGAAGGTGTGAGTGCCCACGACATGAGAGGGGGAGCCCTGGGGCGCAGTGGTTGCGTGTTGGGCTTCAAGGACAGCAATGTGAAATCACCAGCCGCTCCAACAGAGAAGGACGGGACTTTCTACTCCCGTAAAGAGTTACAGTCCCGGAAACCCACAGGGGCAGGTCTACCTTGTCCGAGAGGGTCACTATGAATCAGCAGTGATTATGGATGTGATATATAGTATGGAAGGTAATATAGGTTGCTTATTTAATCGTGCTGTCAATCCTAAGAGGAAGAAAATGTCTGAATGCCTAATCTGTAGGCACCCTGGTGGCACAGTGGTTATGAGTTGGGCTGTGATCCTCAAGGCTGACAGTTCAACACCACTAGCTACTCTGCATTAGAAAGATGGGGCGAGCCGCTCCTGGAAACAATGACAGTCTCAGAAATGCACCGATGCCGTCCACCCTGTCCCAGAGTCGCTATGCATCAGCATCGACTCAATAGCAGTGAGTTTGATTGTGGGTGGTCAGTCCTATAAGACATAGGTATCGCTATCCTATTTAACAGCAGCAGAAAGAAACTCAAAAACTAGATCATTTTCCCCAAGATGACACAGTCAATAAGCATTAATATATTCCCAGGGAGCCTTGGTGACCAAGTGGGTAAGCACATGGCCTTTGATGCTTTGCATGCTCCAGCTTCTCTGCATGACAAAGATGTGGCACTCTGCTTCCCGAACAATTACAATCTGAGACCCTAGAGGGTAATTCCACTCTGCTCTATGGCATCTCTATAAATTGGAATCAGCTTGATGCCACCCAACAAAAAAGAAGCAAAACATATTGTAGCCCATCATAGACCTAATGAAAATTCTAAGCTCTTTATACATCACACCCTCTCTTATAATTGACAAGGGTAGGTATTTTGGAATTAAAAAGACACATACATAATCCTATTAGAATTGGCCAAAGAAAAATATCAATTGAGGTTTTCATGCTTACTTTGTGATTGTTAGTTTTTTGGTTTTATGTTTCTTTTTAATGTTGTTATGTATGTGAAATCCAGGATAGGCAAACTTATAGACAGAAACTGGACTAATGGTTCCTTGGGGTATGGCAGGAGAGGTTGAACGTAAATGGGAGTTAATAATGATGAGTACAAGAATAAAAAAGTGTTCTGAAGTTGATTGTGTTAAGGATTGCACAACTCTCCTTAATGTGACTGAACTATTGCATTGTATGTTAGGTGAATTATATGCCAATAAAACTATTAAGAAAAAAAGAGAGTTAGGTAACTTTTATATCCAGAAATGATAAACTGGACCCTCGGATAAAGCTATAAGTAGAACAATCAATATTTTTGAGGAAGATACTCACGGACATACACACACACAAGGATACAAAACTATAAATCCTTATGGGAACAGATGGTCACATCCTTCTATGTAAGATGCTAATGTGTTAGAACTACCAACCTTGCAATTAACTAACAGCCCAATGCCTAACCCACAAATGACCAAGGTTATATAAATGTATATCAATCTATAAATATGAATATTATATTATTGGTTAGAGGAAGTAGGAAACTTAGTGAACACAAGTTGAAAGTAAGAAAAGTGAAAGCTGGATTCAGCATTTGCCCTATAATTTGCTATTAGGCTTGACTGCCTCCAGCATAGATTTTTGGAGATTTGAAAGGAAAGTTCTGATCAAAGACAGCTAAAGCTCTGGAGGATAAAATCAAATAACTTCCTCTTAGTTATTGACAGTAGAAACCGATGCCTAGCTTTGCCACGGTGGAACGAGGGGAAAGACGGAGCCTTCCCTGGTCTTAAAGCTACATTCATGTACACTGAGTTCGCAGTCCCATGATTCCTCAACAGTGTCACTAGGGCTCATTAAGGAAAGGGTTAAAGCTACATCTCTAAATCAAGGAGCCCGGGTAGAGTAATGGATTATGCACATGCACAGCTTGAAACTACCAACTAGGCTTTGAGAGAAAGAGATGACTTTCTACCCCCAGAAAGATTGCCATCTCAGACACCCAAGGAGTCCGCTGTGTTTGGTCCTATGGGGTTGCTACATGTCAGAACTGACTCAGTGGCAGCCCATTTTGAGTGAAACCTAAATCAAGAAACAACTGGGACTCGCACACATTGCTGAAGGGTCTGAAATTATATGGCCACTTTTTAAATGATTTGGCAATTTCTTATCAAGCAGAAGACATTCTTACTGTATGACCCAGCAATCCCACTCATGACATTTAGGCAAAATAAATGAAAATATATATCTACACAAAAACATATATGAATTTTAGACCAACTTCATTAGTAATAGCCATAAACTGGGACCAATCCAAGTGTCTATCACCTAATGAAGGAAATTTTTAAATTGTGATCTATCCACACCAAAGTTTACTACTCAAAGCCCAAATAATGAGCTACCAACACATGTTTAAAATATTTTCTGGGTACCATAGTGAATGAAGGGGGAAGTGCACAGTGGAGACCCAAAACCCATTTGTCGGCCACTGGGGATCCCTTGCAGAGAGGTCCAGGGGAGGAGATGAGTCAGTCAGGATGTGATGTAGCACCAATAAAAGAATACAGCTTTCCTCAAGTTCCTAAAAGCTACCCCCTCACCAAATACCATGATCCAAATTCTACCTTGCAAGTCTGGATAGAGCAGAGGATGTACACTGGTGCAGATAGGAGCTGGAGGCACAGGGAATCCAGGGCAGATGATACCTCCAGGACCAGAGGTGTGAGGGGAGATACTGGGAGGGTAGAGGGTGAGTGGGTTGGAAAGAGGGAACCAATTACAAGGATCTACATGTGACCTCCTCCCTGGGGGATGGACAACAGAAAAGGGGGTGAAGGGAGATGTCAGACAGGGCAAGATATGACAAAATATTAATTTATAAATTATCAAGTGTTCATAAGGGAGGGGAGAACGGGGAGGGAAGGGGAAAAAAGAGGACCTGATGCAAAGGGCTTAAGTGGAGAGCAAATGCTTTGAAAATGATGAAGGCAAAGAATGTACAGATGTGCTTTACACAATTGATGTATGTATAGATTGTGATTAGAGTTGTATGAGTCCCTAATAAAATGTTTTAAAATATATTTTTTTCTTGGTAAAATCAAATTTGTTAATTTTAATACTGAGTGCAAGCTAGTAAAAAAAATTGCACATTTATTTGGAAATTAAATCGTTGGTCTGTCATTCTAACTACACCATGATAATGAAAACAAATTCAGATAAATCTCAAAAGCATATTAAATAAATACAAGAACAAAAGTGTAAATATTGCGATTCTATTTAAATGACATATTGTGAAAGGCATCATGGAGAAAAAACAGATTAATGCTAGTCGGATGTTTGAGGTCAGGAATAGGAAATAGCTCTTTTAATTAAAACTAATAAATGGACATTTCAAGTACAATTACATATTAAAATATAAAATACATAAAACTTATGTATTTGACAAATATGCCTACAGTGGGACTGGCATCTTGCTAGGCACTAACCAAAAATTATTTTTATTTTAATTGCACAAGTTCTCACTTTCAAAAAATTGAACGGTGGTGAAAATGGGATGAAAAACCATTTAGTGCAAGTTTTCTACATGTGACTCAGTGGGGTTAGTAGGTACTTTCAATGGCATTTCTGCCATTTTGTTATTGGATTGAAGCCAAACATCCTGTACTCTCATGATAGTGAACAGTGCTTTTCTTCAGTTGGACCACATGAAACTGCCATGGACGCGGGGAGGAAGGGGGCAGGGTCATGTGCCACTCTCACTGGAATGCAAAATAACACTGGGCGACTTTGTAGTCAAGACACCTGATTTCCTGAGGGAACTTTTGTCACTTTTCAGGAGCTTCCCCAGCATGCAGCCTGAACTTACTCATTTTGTAAACACGAATTATTGCTATGCAGACATAGCTGACTCCTGGCTCCTTATTCTATACACTAACTAGGCTACAACACAACCTCATCTTGAGTTAAGTTTTTTATTCACGTCCTTTTATCATTGGTAGAACCATGTGTGAACCTTTCTAACAAGGTTTGTTCCACTCAGACACTTTAAAACCGGATATTCTGTTGTCAGAAATGCTACTTTTGGTAAGTGATTGTTGCAGAAAACTGTAAGGGGGAATTATAAATATTGTACTTTACCACCATCCTCAAACCAGTGGGACTTCCAAACGGTGAGATCACTGAGGGGTACAGAGTGTGTGGACTGTTAGCAGGGGTGACACCAAATGACCCCAAAGTCGGCTAGAGCAGGGAGGTCAGAGGGAACATTACGTTCTCATCCTGGAATCAGGATGCCAGTGGGTAGACCAGGTATCTATCACTGGGCACAGAGGATGATCACAGCCATGGCCGATGGGAAAGGGAGAAGTCAAGAGGTGTTGGGGTAGGGAGGGTGCCACCTCTCTTAAATCCTTCTGGTAAAAGAGTCCTCATTGGTGCCTGCTATAGTTTATTGTGCCAGCCTGGCTGATAAACACAAGTAGGATTAACTGAAGGGCAGAGGAATAAGTGGCTCAGTAAGCCTCATCTTGGTTGTTCTGTGCCTCAGTTTAAAGGGGTATACTACCTGTGGGATGCCTAGCCTGTGGACCATGTCGCTGTAAGTTGAGGTCCCTTTAAGTCCACACGATTGGAATGTTTATCTCTGGAGCTGGGGACCGACAGTTGATGACAGTTGGGGACCTGCCTTGCTGTTTGCTGCCTGGGTATATATACCCCAGCTCTCTCTACAGAAGGGGACTGGCAACTGGCAGCTCTGAAGCCTTAAAGGACTGCTAGTGTCTCACTGCTTTATAATTTAACTGTTCATTTCTTGTATTATCTATCTGTATATAATTTAACGGTTTATTTCTTGAATTATATCTATCTTTATAAATATATTTACATATAATTACTAGCAATCTGGTTTGCCTCTCTAGAGAACCCTGTCCAATACAGTGCCCATGGTTTTCCGGTCTGAACTTGTTGCAGGTACACTAGGAAATAGGCGCTAACCAAACACACGCACACACTAAAACGAGGGAGCTGCACACATGCCTCACAACCAGAAGCACTGCAGAGAACACACAGTGAACACGACTTTAGAGCATAAACTAACCATCTGCCTTATTCCTCAGTCAGGACGATCTTAAAATTCCAAAATACAAAAGTTATAAAATCCAGGTTTCTCTACTTCTTCATTATTTTCCCAAATTAAACTCAATGTCATGCCTTTGCTTTCCTGATTTCATCTTTCGAAAGTGTATCAAATCTTCAAGTTATTAAATTTAATAATTCATTGCCTCATGCTTACAAATCCAAATTATATCAGGTTTCAAATTATAAATTTAATAATGCTTAATCCAATTTTCTAAGTCAGTGAAATTTTACTTTATGTATGCAGCTACCCTCCAATGAGCCTGAAATATTTTCCACTAGGCAAGTGATTACCTAAGAGAAATGTGTGCCCTAAAACCTTTGCAGAGTTTCAGGCAGTGAAGACCCAGAACAAAACCATAACCCAATGTGAATGGTAGGAGGTGGGGCCATTGAGCGGAGACCCAATGCCCATCTGTAGACAATTGGACATCCCCTCACAGAGGGGTCACAGGGAGGAGATGAGCCAGTCAGGGTGCAGTACAGCACCGATGAAACACACCACTTTCCTCTAGTTCTTTGGTGCTTCCTTCTGCCCACTAACATGGCCTCAATTCTACCTTACAAATCGGATTAGACCAGAACATGCACACTGCAACAGATAAGAGCCCTCAACACAGGGAAACCAGGACAGAGAAACCCCTCAGGACCAACAAGGAAAGCAGAGATACCAGGAGGATTAGGGGAGGGTGGGGGGAGAAAGAGGGAATTGATCACAGGGATCAATCTATAACACCCTCCCAGGGAGACGAACAATGGAAAAGTGGGTGAGGGGTGATGGAGGATGATGTAAGATATGGAAAAAATCATCTATAACTTATCAAGAGTTCATGAGAGAGGGTGGGCGGAGGAGGGAGGGAGAAAAAATGGGGAGCTGGTATCAGGGACTCAAATGGGAAGAGAATGCTTTGAAATTGATGATGGCGGCATATGTGCAAAGGTGCTTGATACAATGGATGAATGTATGTGAGAGCCCCTAATAAAAGTATTTAATATAAAAAAGAAATATTTTTTTAAAAACCCTTGTAGAATAAATGTATGCCAACAAATGAGCAAAAACATGAACAATGCCAATGTAGGCAACATTACACCTTGATTGTAATGGTTTAAATGTAAACATTGTCACCAATCGCAACAAACATGACAAGCTTCAGAAAATGGAAAACAAATGAAGTATCTCAGATCACTTTAAAACACACAGAAATGGGATTCTGCTTTAGACTCCTCCTAGAAACTATTCGGATTATCGTCAGCTTCTGGGCTTGGAGTTTGATAATCCATGCTGGTGACTCCTTGCCATTTCGTCTCTTTTCCTGGAAGATGGGAGGGATGGGCTAGGTGATGACAAACCACTTAAAGCATCTTCTGCAAACACCACAGGCCAAGGCCAGGGGCCCAGCACTATACTAGTACCTCTGAATTCGGAGACGCCGCAGAGTGGAGAGAGGCATGGGAAAACTTCCGAGACCAGACGAAAGAGAAGAATCACCCCTTTCTTTACATCCTTCCCTTCTGGAGACCACTGGTTATCACCAAGAAAGGGAAAACTTTAGAAAAAGTTCCAACTCTCCCCACAATCTCCACCACTCACTCGTCAATTTATTACCCTGTGGTGGCTTGCATAACCCCGGAAACGATGCCGTTGGCATTTCAAAGGTTAACAGGCTGCAGTAGGGTTTCCAGACGAAGAAAGGCAATAACGAAAGGCGCAAGGAGCTACTTCTAAAATGTAGCCTCGGTGTTCTCTATGGATCACTGAACATTATCTAAGAATTCAACTCATTTTGGACTCTTTATTAGGGGCGGGTGAGCCACAGAAGAAGACATCATGTTTGGGAAAGTGGGGGGTCCGTGACAGCACGGCCCAATGGACTCAAGCATATCCCTGATCCTGAAGATCAGAACCAGGAAATGGTGTGTTCTGTTATGCGTTAAGGTCTCCTTGAGTCAGGGCCAACTCAACAGCAGCTAAGTTCACACCCACTACAGTCACAATTAGACTGCATTCTACCTACGGGGAAAATTGGCAAATTATAATACAAGGATGTATTTTTCTCAAATTTCACGTACTTCTTGAAGAAAGTTATGTTATGAAACTTTTAAAATATATATGCATGGGAAATGCTAAGCACGGTGGCTCTTTTTTAAAATAAATTATTTTATTGGGGGCTCGTACAGCTCTTATAACAATTCACACATGAATCGCATCAAGCACATTTGTACATGTTACTATCATTATTTTCGAAACATCTTCTTTCTACTTGAGCCCTTGGTATCAGCTCCTCTTTTTCCCCTCTCTCCACCTCCCCCCATCCTCATGAACCCTTGATAGATTATAAATTATTATTATTTTCATATTTTACACCATCTGCTGTCTCCCTTAACCCACATTTCTGTTGTTCATTCCTCCCCCCCCCCACAGGGGGGATATATGTCAATTACAATCGGTTCTTCCTTTCTCCCCCTATCCCCCCACCTTCCCCCACCCTCATGATATTATGACTCCCATTACTGTTCCTGAGGGGTTTATCTGTCCTGGATTCTGTGTGTAGTGAGCTCTTATCTGTACCAGTGTACATGTTCCAGTCTAGCCGGATTTGTAAGGTAGAAGTAGGGTCATGATAATGGGGGGAGATTTGTAAGGTAGAAGTAGGGTCATGATAATGGGGGGAAGGAAGCATTAAAGAACCAGAGGAATGTTGTGTTTCATGGGTGCTATACTGCACCCTAGCTGACTCACCCCTCTTCCTTGTGACCCTTCTGTGAGGGGATGTCCAATTGTCTACAGATAGGCTTTGGGTCTCCCTCATTCACATCGATATGATTGTTCGGGTCTTTGATGCCTGGTGCCTGATCCCATCAACATATCATTATCACACAGGCTGGTGTGCTTCTTCCATGTGGGCTTTGTTGCTTCCCTGCCAGATAGCTACCTGTTTATCTTCAAGCCTTTAAGACCGCAAATCTATATCTTGTAATAGCTGGGCACTAACAGCTTTCTTCACATTTGCTTATGCACCCATTTTGCCTTCAGCAACAGTGAGCATCACAGAATGCCAGGTGTACATCAAAGTGTCCCTGCATTGAAGGAGGACTTGAGTAGAGGCCCAATGTCCACCTGCTACCGTAATACTTAACACATAACTATATCTACATAGACCTGTATCCCTGTTGTTATATATTAATATATTTATATATATATATGTGACTATATTTATGTCTCTATCAATGCCTTTTGCCTTCTAGCTCTTTACTCTATTTCCTTTTATTTTCCTCCTGTCCCACTATCATGTTCAACCTTCATTCAGCTCTCAGTAATTCCTCTTGGCTACACTGCACTTGATCAAACCCCACCAGGCATTCCATGCCCTCCTTGCAATTGGTTTTAGATCACTTGTTGTTCCCTTGTCCCAGGGTTGGTTGACTCCTTCATTCTTTGCCCCCACCTGACCCTCTACCATGTACGTCCTCCTGGAACCATCGGTCCCATTGTTTTCGCCTCTGGATTGTTCATCCTGCCTATCTTATATAGATGGACACAGTGAGAAAAAAAGAAAAGGGGGAAAAAGAAGCATATAAGTAGTTCTAAGTCTGTCTGCTGATCCCTACGAATGGTTTCTATTGAGTCTAATGAGGTGCCAAGCCCTGTCCCCTAAGTCTGAAGTCTGTGTTGGGAATTCCTTGGAGACTTCATTGCTTTGCTCCCCTTGCTGCACTCCCTTCATGGTTCTCCCGTGTGTCAGACCATGCATAATTCCCACACGTTGTGTCCAGAAGCACAGTGGCTCTTAAAGTGAGTGTTACATTATAATCACTGGGACAGTCCTCTCTCCCGTCACTTCCTCTTTTCATTACATGAAGATACTAGTTCTAGGTGGGAGGACATGCCATGCAGAGGTGTCAAGGGCAGCATTCCTGACAATTGAGAAAAGGAAGTAGGTAGGAGAATGTAAAGGTGGCCGAGGAAAGGGGTTCCAAAATAGTTGGAATGCTGGTTACATTAATGAAAATTAATTAAGTAACCATTAAATCCATTTACTGAGGATAAAGTGAAACCAGGTTTCTTAATTTCGGAGACAAGGGAAGATTAAAAAGCTCAAAGCAGTATAGGGTTTGAATTCAAAATGCAATGAATTCTGTTTTTAAACTTATAAACACACACACATATACAAATAGCAATAGGTTGACGCGTGTGTATATAAAGAATCTGGCATTCTAGTGGCGCAATGGTTAAGCACTCAGCTCTACACAAAAAGTGGGAGATTTTAACACACCAGCCATTCTGCAGGAGAAAGGCTTGGCCATCTACTTCCATAAAGCCAGGAAGCCCAGAGGCAGTTCTCGACTGTGCTGCAGGGCCCTTCAGGGTCATGATCAATCAGAAGCAACTGCTCGGCACACACAGTAACAATGTATGTAGTTTTGTCGGTGGCCACAGAAGTGACGACACCGGAGTGTCAAACATTGAAAGTTCTTAGACAAAACTTGGTTTCTTATTGAAGTATGAGCAATGGCACTTTTTCAAAGATGTACAGGAATCTGATACCCACAGACCTGTGGTTTAAACAAAAAGTAAATGAAGTCGTGGCTTCAACAGTTTCCCGTGTGGACTACTCAGAGTTCAAACTTCACACATTTTCCAAAGTCTGCTCCCTTTGGGATTAAGGTCTTGAACTTGTCACATACACATAGATACTGAGTGTAAGGGAAGACAGTAGTACACAGAAGAGAATTTAAGGAGCAGGCAAAGGATAAACTATTGAGGGCACTGATTCGTAGTTTAAACTGTTGAATAAAAAGTTGATGAACTGAAATGTAAACCTCCACTTAATACACAATTTAAAACATTGAAAGGCAGAAAAAAATTCTTAAAAACACTACATAAGTGCATTTGAAAATCTTGATGGCACTCTTAGAGGAGAGGGACACTGTTTGTTGCCTAGGAAAGGGTTTGAAATCTCTGCCTCGCCTTTGTTGTGCGCAGTCCAAGTGTGAGTGCGGTCTGCGCAGCAGTGGTCTCACCAGTGGGCTCAGTTTCAAAGGGAATGAACCCCACCAAGCACACCATGATGATACAATACCCCTGGGACTTTTGTCAACCCCTCCATGAATCCCCAAACTCTTTCGAGCTTTCTCGAGTATGACTCCCCTTACTCTAGGCAGTGTTTGTGTTTGCCCCTCTCAGTGAAAATGCATTCCCTTTGTGAAATATGAACATTACCCGGAACAGTAAAACTATCCAAACACACACGAAATCAGCAAGTTTGGGTGTATGCAGCATGGTTTCCCAGGTAGCGTGCAGTCAACCTCCACGTGTAAACATTTCTAAGGACAGATGAAAGGAAAGAGGAAAAGGACCAATATCTAACAAGCTCTCCCTAGACGCTAAGCATACTTGTTTTCTTCTACTACATATTCAGAACAATTCCAAATTCTGTCATAGAAACTAAGCAAGAGTCTCTAGGACATGATAAATTCTTCTCTTGGGAAAAAAAAAAGTCCTGAAAATATATTTAGCAAGATAGTACTCCAAAGTAGCTTCCAACTCTAAATTTTTGTCTATAAAAATTTAAAAATAATAACCTCAAGGTAAGTTACACTGACATTATATAGTTGACAGTTGCAAATAGAGGGTGCTGTACAATTCCAAGCGAAATAACAGAGGTTTACTTTAGAGGATCCATTCTACACTACCACAGTAAAGGGAATATTGCTATAAATGGCATGACATCAGGTTTTTTTGTTTCCTAGTATCATTGTGAATGAGGGGGATACAGAGTGGAGACACAAAGCCCATCTGTAGGCAACTGGGCATCCGCTTACAGAAGGGTCGCAGGGAGGATATGAGCCAGTCAGGGTGCAGTGTAGCAACGATGAAACATACAATGTTTCTCTAGTTCTTTAATGCTTCCTCCCCACCCACTATCATGATCCCAATTCTACCTTAAAAATCTGGCAAGACCAGAGGATGCACACTGGTACAGATAAGAGTTGGAAACAGGGAATCCAGGACAAAGAAACCACTCGGACCAATAATGAGAGTAGTGATACCAGGAGGGGAAGAAGAATGTGGGGTAGAAAGGGGGAATTGATCACAAGGATCTACATATAACCCTCTCCCAGAGGGACAGACAACAGAAAAGTGGGTGAAGGGAGACACTGTTCAGCGTAAGTCATGACAAAATAATAATAATTTATAAATAATCAAGGGTTTGTAAGGCAGGGTGGTGGAGGGAGGGGGAAAATGATGATGGCAACAAATGTACAAATGTGCCTGATATAATGGAAGGATTAATTGTGATAAGAGTTGCACGAGCTCCGAAAAAATAATTTTTAAAAGAACAAAGAAAACACTTTAAATATTATGAGAATTACCAAAGTGGGATGTAGAGCCATGAAGTGAGTACAGGTTGTTGAAAAGAGCAGGGGCTGGTGGGAACACTTATAGACTTGCTCAATAGAAGGTTGCAAGAAACCTCTCATTTTGAAAAGAATACAGTTTTGTGCCATGTGTAATACAGAAAATGCAATCAAACTAGGTTCACTTGTATTCAATATTTACTGTGGTCACATTAAAGCTCACCAAAAATGTAACTGTGAACGGGCAACCTCTCTTAAGCTGACTCTAACCACTCATGCATACCTATCTGTGTGCAGCCGTTTCTGTAATGTGCTTTGCAATAAATACCTATCAGATTATCAGGTTTGTGGAGCCTGGGTATAAAGCCCCAGTCAGTGTGCTGCGCCAACAATGAGATTTATAGGCGACCGTGTTAACTCAGCTCCTGTGATGGGTCAAGGACCTCAAAGACCCCCAAATATCTACTTAGAAAGTTCCCGTTATCACTGACTGTTGAGTCCACTCTGACTCCAGGCAACCAGCGTGTGATCCATACCACTTTTAAGGCTGGTGTTTAAGACGGGGGTCGCGGTCTTTCCTCTAGGCAGACCTGCACCCCAGTCTTTTGGGTTAACTACCAAGTGTTGTGACTTTTACACCACCAAGGACTTCATATATAGAAGTATGGTGGTTAATGATCTTTTGGGGGTCTACTGTTCATTGTATGTGGAAAATTACAGAACCAAAGGCGAGTCTTGCCACTCCCAGAAAGATTGACAGTCTCTGAAACCCACACGGGCAGTGTTGTTCTGTCCGACGGGGCACTGTGAGTTGGAATCAACTGGATAGCAGCAAGTTTGGGTTGGGGAGGTTTCATTTCCACATCCGGCAGAATTGTCAGTTCAGCTGGACGAGAGCCTTCGCTTTCTAGTGAGACAGGAAATGGATACAAATGACATCTGAAAGGAATGCAGGGCATCTGGTTCTTGCTTCTCTCGGTTACCAAGGCCTTCCCTTCCGCCTCTCCGTTCCCTTCTGAACTGCTGAAAGGGTGGACTTTACATGTGCTTCCTGTCCCCGTGGCTTGCTGAATTTGGAGTGGCCCTCGCAGAGCTCCTTAAAATCATTATCAACTCAGTCTACCTAAGAAAGGAGCGGGAACTTTCAAGTGCTCCAATACCGTGATCTCCAGAAAAATGTGTTTTTTATCTTAGTCAAGTCCGCTGTGGCCAGGCATAGTACAAGTTTCCAAGGATTATAGAAAAGTTGGAGTCTCGCTCTTTCGCTATAAATTTGGAGCCATCATTTATTTTGACCATAACCACTGCTTGAGGCAAAAGATTGTTTTGAAGTCTACAGCTTTATTAACACATGACATTTGTACATTTTTACACTCACTGGCCAACAGCACTTTGGTCGCATTTATTTCACTGTGAGGATTTGGAGTGTCTTAGAAAACACTTGTGAAACACACGCATCAATTGAGGACCAAGAGAATCCCAGAAAGAAAATTGGGGTAAGAAAGTAACAAAGCCAAGGGCAGGATCACAGTATAGAGATGCATCTTGAATGGTCATGACTATGATCTGAAAATTTGACCCCTGGCTTCCTCAAAAAAAAAAAAAAAAAGGAAAAAACCTCATTCATAAAGGATACCCTCCGCCCAGTTTTCCATGTTTGGTAATGTTAAGGTCCATGAGCAACTTCTCTGGTGCCTCGAGAGAGTCCTGTCGGCGATGTGTGGGCGTACGTCCTCTACAACGCTGGCATGCACTGGGTCTTCTCAGCGCACAGTCTCTCAATACTGGCCAAAGGCCTAGCGCCAAATGATGGGGAGACAAATAACCCATCTCAATTGGCTCAGGGAATACTTTTGAGGAAGGCCAAAATCGTCCTTTAAAAAATAGCTCTGGTTTCATTCCAAATCCCAGACACATGGGCTATTAAGGTCACAAAGCTTAAAGCCTGGTCACAATCATTTTAGCCTTGAAAGTATCCAAGGCAGTCATTCTTCATTGCCTACAAAGCGCAGTGTAAGCTGGGGGTTAGGAGAAACCACAGTAATATTTTAGCCCCTCAAACGCATGATTCAACAAATGCTAACCAAAGATTTACCATTAATATCTGTCCTTCGCTAGGGCATCAGGGAGAAGGACGAGGTGCAAGTGGGTTTATATATGCCTGATGAGACATCTTTTAATCTTATTTCTTTTTCATGGGGGGGGGTTCCAAGTTGGTTTTAAAAGCTTAAAGAACAATATGAAGCTGAGTTTCACTATAAAGAAATAAACAGAAGAGAAAGGAATAAATATGATACCTTATAAGTGATAAATGCACTAATAGACAAGTCTGATTTAGCCAAACAACCACTTCAATAAAACCTGCTCTTGGGGGTGGACACTGGTACAGATAGGAACCGGAAACCCACGGAATTCAGGACCAGTGGTGAGAGTGGCGATACCGGGAGGGTGGGGCGAAGATGGGGTAGAAAGGGGGAACTGAGTACAAGGATCTCCATATACCCTCCTCCCTGGGGGATGGACAACAGAAAAGTGAGTGAAGGGAGATGTCGGACAGTATAAGATATGACAAATAATAATTTATAAATTATCAAGGTTTCCTGAGGGAGGTGGAGGTGGGGAGGAAGGGGGAAAATGAGGAGCTGATGCCAGGGGCTTAGGTGGAGAGCAAATGTTTTGAGAATGATGAGGGCAACTAATGTACAAATGTGCTTGACATACTGGATGGATGGATGGATGGATGGATGGATGGATGGATGGATGGATGGATGAAAGTTGTACGAGCCCCCAATAAAATAATTTTTTAAAACCTTTCTTGGATTGAATGACATCTGAATTTTGAACTCCAAGTAGCCACTTTTGTAGCAGTGAATTTTAAAAAAGTATAGCCACAATTCAATAGATGATAGGTGCCATCTATGGGAAAGAAATGGTCACCTTGTTGATTGGAAACCCTTTCCACTGTCCAAACACATAAAGGCTGATCTAACCAGCTTGCAAAAGATGCCCTATTCTGGGGAGGTAGAAACGCACACTCATCATCATTTCTTTCAACTCTGCTTTCTGAAATCTCTCTAGACTACCGGCTAACATTAAGGTAAGATTCTACAAAATTCTGGTCACTTTCCATTTTTGAACCTCAGTTCCGTGTAGGGTAACACTTCTACCCAACAACCAATTCTAAATTACCTCCACCTCTCGACTTATGGCTCAGGAAACTCAAGGTGGGTAAGGTGGGAAAGGGAAGACAGAAGCCAAGAGAGAATGTGTATTACAAATGGGAAAAAAAGAAAGAAAAAGAAATGGAGGCGTTCTTAAAATCTTTATATGATCTAGTTAGTAAGTGGCGATTAGCATTTTTTTTTAACAAAGTGCAAGAGAAAAGACTCAAAAACTGTGAACTACAAGTAAGTTGACTATGGCATCTAAGGCTGCAAAATACTCCCCTCGCCTACAGCAGACCACTCAAGCCAGGCTCTTACTAGAAGATGGTCTCAGCCGAAAGCTCTGGGCCTACTGAAACAGTGAAGCCAATTGGTTTGGTTTTGTTTTACATGTATTTGATTATGTCATGTATACTTGAATTTAAAACTGTACATGAGATCTAGTTGATCAAGACACTAGAGCAAATTGAAAAGGCACTCAAAATGCTATCAAAAAAGAGAAAAAAAATAATGTGGTTTCTGGACAATATGGTGCTAAATTCAGGGCATTCTCAGAAGAGTTTATAATATGTACACAATTAGTGCATCATGGCAAGTTAGGTCAACTTTCCTCGGTAATTCTGGCCAAAGCTAACGACCAAGGGAGCCGAAGAGCACTTCCATGTGTTCCCTGACAGCAGGTCTGTCTGCGCTCCTATCGTTACACTCCTGTACCCGCTGGGGTGGAGCATGCAGCCGAATTACTTGGCATAACCCTTGTGCAGTCTTTGCAACTCCCACCAAATGGTTAGGGTCTGAGAAGGGGACTGGTCAGTTTTGCCATCGGCTAGGTATAAGAGGTGCCATCTCAGAAGCAGGAACAGAGAATGCCCTGACCATCGAGAAAGAATACGGACAAGCAAAGCATGTCTGAGAGCGCTGCTTAGAGAAGCAGCGGCAACAGAGCGATAGCAAGAGACCACCAGACAGCCTATGCAAAGCCTAAAGCTGAGAGCCTGTCTTTGGCTTCCAGAGTGGGGCGCTCTTTAGTCATGTATCATCACCAAACGAGCTTTGTAACACTTATCCAAGCAGGGCAGAAATCAAGGGGCCACATGGCTGAGAGGTCAGAGAAAGAGGTGTCTGTTGGCATGGTTGAAAATATACATAGAAACAAAAGAACTATACCCTTAATATTTCTGTTCCGGACTTGTAACTTGTTCTTAACCAACCGATGGTCATAAAATCAATTCAGACTCACAGTGACCCTACAAGACAAGGTAGAGCTGCTTCTGAGGATTTCTGAGGTTGTATAATTTTCACTGTAGACTGGTTGGTTTCAAACCTCTGACCTTACAGTTAGCAGCCTCATGCACAACACCTTTACACCAGCAGGGCACCTCTGTTACTGGTTCACTTCCTAAGAAACCCCACACATAGGAATGCTTTATTCTTTGTGAATTCTATGTGGCCTTTGCAATTAATTATCCAAGCCAGCAGAGAAACGGGATGCAGTGGGAGGAGCAGTTGGTGTGACAATAAGGTAATGAAGTTGGAAGGTAGAAGCAAGTCTGGCCTTTGCATAATAGAAATCACGCTTGGACAGATGTGAAATTGGCTTCTCTTTCCCCTTTGTGTAGCCAGAGAAGGTCTGACATGGCCCTCACTCACTCCATTTCCACCTCGCTGGGATGAGGACGACCAACCTCATGTTCCTTAAACACACATGTCTGTAATGGTGAGGGACAGCTCTTCCCATGTGCATCACTTCACCATGACACAAAAGTAGTCATGAGCAGCCAGAGTGGGTTTTCTGCTAAGAACTCCATGTTTTCAAGGTTCTGGCGAATCAAAAGAGATTATGATGAAGAGGCTGGTTCTCAGAAGTGGGAACAAGGGCACTTCTTCTGTCTTTGATACTTCTCTGAATTCCTGATAACTCATGCCATGGTGTTTAAAAACTTCATCAAATTACAAGCTACCATGAGGTTTCCTTTTTTCAAATTTCTGAAATAAGCTCGAGGTCAAGGATTTCTAGTTATCTAAAGCAGCTGATGTATTCAACATTGTTGCTGTTTCCTAAAACAATCTCCTACCAATGTTTAGAATTTCTCAATTTCTAACAGCAAGGTTGTGGACTCTTCTGTCTTCCCTAGGTGTTGCAAGTCAATGGTCAATATCTAATGGTACTGTCTCATGGAATAAACCATTTCCATTTGTTTTAATGGGCAAAGGATTAAATGGCTGATCACTAAGTAGAATATCACAGTGATCACATGGTCACTAAGTAGAATCACATGGGGGCTATATATTTATGGACATAGTTTACAGAGGAAATAATAATATAACAAAATTATGAATGTAGATGTAGCTACCCTAAGTTTGAATGGGTCCCAACTCTGAATGAGCCCCGATGGAGCCATAGAAGGTTATTTTCTAAAACAACATACCGGTCCATTCAATGAACTAAATTCCTTACAGCAAGATTTTGGATTCTTACATCTTCAATCGTTTGTTTTCTTAAGAAGACGTTTTCTTTAGAAGAAGAAATTAAAAATGTGTACAGTAACTCCAGGGAGGAAATTTGGCTGTTCTTTATTTTCTGTTCTGTACTTTCATGTACTCTTTTTTTCCAGTGAGTACATACCATTTTTTTACTTAAGATATATTTTCCAAACAGAACATTCAATTCAGAACCATTTCATGCTACATAATAAAAATAGCATGTGAGCCCCTTTAAAACAGATTATGGTATTTCATACAAGCTCAAGGAACCAAAAGCCCAGGAGCCGGCAGAGAGCGAGCCTAGGGACCCCCGTGAAGTGCTACTGGCACTGCTTTTCACACGAGCATGTGCCATGGTCTAAATGAAACTGCTTCTTCCATGGTTTATACTATGCGTTTCCTGAGAGGTTCTAGGCAAGAGACATACGGATTCTGTGCTAGCTTCCATCAACATGTCCCAGACACATAAGACTGGATAAAAGCGATTTATCAGAAATGAAAGTTTATGCATGGTAGAAGGAAATCTATCTTTGCTAATCACCATAGCCTAATTTCTATGTGATGAATATTCAAACAGATAATGCGGGCACAGCCTGCAGATCTGAAAGTTTTTCATTTGGTTGGTTTTCTTTTTGAACTTTTGGTGAAAGCAAAGGCCTTTAAAGATATAGATACATAGATATATATGGGAGCCATACCTCAATAGGATACATGGTCAAATTAATTACGTTACTGGTACTATGACAAATTTCATCCTAAATAAGTAGATTATTCACTCATATGAGAGATCAAGGTCGATTAGTTTACCCGGTTATTATCTCTACTATAGATGCCTTTTCTTTTGAGAAACGGAAAGGAAAGATATTTTCCATTTGGTCCTAACTATACATGAGCCCTGGTAAAGCCATACATGGTCATTTCCTAAAACAACACACTTTCAATGTTTGAGGAACTAAATTTCTTACGGCAAGATTTTGGATTCTTCTGTCTTCAATTATTATTGCAAGCAAATAGTCAAGTTACTAGGTTGCTAGCAGTAAGGTCAGCCATTTGAAACCACCAGTCACTCTACATGACAAAGAAGAGGCTTTCTACTGCAGCAAAGATTGCCACTCTTGGAAACCCACAGGGCAGTCCAACTATGTCCCACAGAGTTGCTGTGAGTTAGCATCGACTCAACTGCAGTTGAGCTGAATCACAACTTTACAAGATCGTGTCCTCACCTAACAGGAAGTAAATTGCAGTCATGTCTTAGGAAAAAATGACCTGGAGAGGTGCTAAAAAACAACATGAAACAAACAAAATTACATGTGAATGGCATTTCTATGGATAAAAAGGTTTTAGTTTCCTTAAGAATTTTTTGTACCTCTTATCACTATGATATAAAAGCACTCACTTCTTGGGTTCAGTTGATATTGGGGTCCACGTTCATCTACAAAAGGTATTTAAGTAAAAGACTGCCCTGAACTGACAGTGGGTGGAAGTTTGGTTCATTTGTCAGAGGAAAGAGAAAGAGAAAACAAATCCGCATGTATAAGGAAGACAGGCAAAAACCAAAAAGTTGCCCTTTGAGTCGGCTCAGATGAACTGCCCACAACTTTGGACGACGTTCCCTTGCTTTAAAGCCAGTCAACTGGCCTCCTGCTGAAGAAAGCTTAAATTCACTACTGCCTCAGAATGCCAAGGCCAGAATGGCAAAAATTATTCTATGTCCAAAGTTCAAACAGTAATAAAGCTGACCACTTTTCAGGCCAAGATCACAAAATTTAAATTGAGAAACCAGCCAGACTGAATGCTTGGACAGTGTCCTTTGTGTTTGTTGAAGTCTGCCTAGCAACTGCTGGCAATTTTTGAAAGCAAGCTGATCCTGGAGAAATAAATACCTGCCAAAATGCCAATATGGTTCTAATTGCATCTCTTTTCCCACTTTAAATTATATTGCTAGCTTTCCTTCCTTGATTAAAGGGACCAAATTGTATATGTATGTGTAAATTCCCTTTAGGTCCGTATAAAGCAACTGCTTTGTTTAGCTACAAATTAAACCTTCTATTATGACAATATTTGATGAGCTTTTATGGCTGTATAAAATTGACTTTTGAAAGTAACTTTCCCTCTGTCCTAAAAAACACAGGGGCCTATGAAAGACACTTTTGAGCAGATAAGCATACTGAACTATCAAATTGATGGAAGGAGATAATCGATGCATTGTCCTCAACTTAAATTTTTAACCAAAGGGTCGTGGTAAAAAATAATATCAAATTTCAAACTTCTTTAGATTGAATAATTCTCTTTTTTTCTTCTTTTTATAAGATTGCCCTTCCTGATGACATTTAGCCAAATTCAATTCAATTATAATTTTCAAAGCTCACGGCTACTTAGAAGTCGAAGCAGGAAAACACTTGTTCTTATCTGGTTTCCCCAATCACTTTAATGTGGTCCTGGCTGCACGAGGCTATGGAGCCATAAAGAGAGCCAGCTGCGAAGCGCCAGAAAGCAGGAGAGCAACACACATGGTACGAAACCAAAAACAGAGCGCTCCTAGGCAAAGGGGTGGGGCGAGTTCTGTGCTCTTTAGGGTCATGGGAAAAAAGCCTGCTCCCTAGATTTTACAGGCTTCGACGGCAAAGGCCTGAACAATCTTCCGAACACAACGACTTCTTGGTCTCAGGTAATGGAATCGGAGTACAATGCATCGGTGGCGGTAGCCATAAGAATCTGGGCCAGTTAGTAAACTTCTCTGAGCCAATTTCCTCTTCGCTGAAATAAGGACAAAGCTACGGGACTTCGGTAAAGCATAAGCGATCTCCTCTAGAAGGATGGTCGTGCTTCATGTGCTGCCTCTGGTGAAAATCTAGAGGTGGTTCAAAGGAGCCTCAGTGAGATCTGGAAGGGCCAAGTCCTGCCCTGGGCCTAGAATACCCGGATGAGAAAAAGAGAGAAGACGACCCCACATCTTCAACAAAGCCTCTCGTCACTGCTGCTCCTTATTTTGACTTGGCTTTTGCATTGTCCTGTATTTATCGGTTTCTCTTGAATAGCTTTCCAAGTATTTGGGGAGTTTATCTTGCCCTGCTCCCCCCGCCTGGTTCTCTGTGCCACCTGTCCTGTTGCAGCTCCTTCTGGGTTCTGTGACTTTAAGAAAGGGGGGTAGGGGGGCAGGGGGGCAGGGGTCTTGGTTTTTATTTATTTGTTTGCTCATTTCTCCTTAGCTGTAGAACTTGATATTTTCAATTTTGGAAGAACTAAAAGATATATAAGCTGGGTTCTTAAAAAAAAGAGAGAGAGAGAAATGTGCTTGACATAATGGATAGATGTATGGCTTGTGATGAGTTGTGCGAGCCCCCAGCAAAATGATTTATAAAAAAAGAAATCCCTTAGTACAATGCCTGACACATGCTAGGTTGTTGGAAAATAGCGGTGTGTTTTAAGTGGTACTATTCATTGTTTTTCTTAGTAATAAATAATAATCTTATAAAAGCTAAATAAGTACCTTATCTAACTCAGCTGGAAGAAATAATACCCATGGAGGGTTTTTTGATAGTTTGTTCATCTCATAGTCACTGCCATCAAGTAGACTGGGACTCAGCACTGGGCTGCTAACCACAGGTCAGCAGTTCGAAACCACCAGTCATGCCACCAGAGAGACAAGGCTTTCTACTCCCATAAAGAGTCACCATCTCGGACTCTCACAGGAGCAGCTCAACCCTGTCCTATAGGGCTGCTATGAACTGTTCAGCTTAGATGTTCTAAATTTACAACTTCTGTAGAGTCAATTTAACTCATATTAGTGCATCATGAAAGAAGTGTTTATATATATTTCCAATAATGGAATATATATTGTGGTGGGACGGGATGTTGAGAACAAAGAGTACCAGACTCACACTGGAGTGCTTCCTTCAGGATATTCAAGGCTCTCCCAAGATGGCTGTACCAGGAATGGCTGTGGTCTTATAACTGGTCAGGTTTCCCTTTTAGCTTCGGCCATGGGGAGATTCAGATTCAGATGTATGTGTACACATTAATAATACTAACCACAAATTGCTTTCCTATTTGTAGTTCCCTCTTACGCCAAATTCCTCTTTTATTTACTTTTCAATCTGCTGCTGGATACAAATGCAACCACTTCAAGTTACATTTGGAACACAGTATGCAAATAAAGTTAATGTATTTTAAAGCATGGCCATGCTGCCAATCCAAAGTCACACTGAAAATACAACAACAACAAAAAAATCTGTGATTCAACTTAGCCTAACCAAGTTTGGGTTCAGAGGCACTGAAAAATTTCTCTGATAGACATAGGGTGACAAATGTCTAGAAAGAAAACTTCTGAAATACCTGAGGAGTTTGACAAAATTTGACTCCCAGAAAGAAGGCAGCAGACAGCTCCGTACTTAGAGGAAGGCACTTAAGATCCCTGGCAGTGGTCCGGCACTCTTGGGGAAGGGAGCTGCCATGCATGCAGAATAGTAAAGCCTCTCGCAACCGCTCAATCCCCCTTCTGGGAGGAGCACAAGACCTTCCTGAGAGCTGGCCATCGACAGAGTTCACATGGTCTAGGTATTAAGCCAAGAAACCCACCTGCCCTTTCATTTAAGTCAGTGGTTCTCAACCTGGGGGTCGAATGACCCTTTCTCAGGGGTCACCCAACTCATAACAGTAGCAAAGTTACAGTTATGAGGTAGCAGGGAAAATCATTTTATGGTTGGGGGTCACCACCACATGAGGAGCTGTCTTAAAGGGTCGCGGCATTAGGAAGGTTGAGAACCACTGCTTTAAGAATGATTAAGCAAGAAAGCCAAAACACACACAATTTTCTGCAGTCCCAGGAATGAGCTATCTAGATGCCAAGCATCATTAAGTACCACCTCATGGTCATTAAGGTACAAATGATAATTAAGTCAAATTGTATAGGTCTGGATGAGGGTGTATGCATTTACTTTGATTGGCCCAATGATGTAACCGGTTGACCAACCAACCACACTTTCCTGCGACATGAATGGCTGCACAGAGGACCACAGACTGGACAAAGGTGCACACATCTTGACTTCCCTGTCCACATGTCTATGAGGACAAGGTTTTGCGAATATTCTCACCAGGAACTCACGAGAGAAAAAGTTCCACAGTATTCTAAGAATCATGCCAGTCAAGAATGTGTCTCTTCCCCAAAGCACTATTGTCCACCCCAAATGCAACGCATATGTATTTGATAACGATTTCCAAAGATGCGCTGAGTACACACAGGACCCGAGGCAGGACCATGCTCAGCTCCTGCCCACCACCATCACCCACAGGGCAGGGACAGGGAGTCATGGGTGCTGCCCTCAAGGCGCTTCCCTCCCACAGAGACTCCTGGGTGCAGAGAACTGCCCCTCGGAGTTTCCAGGCTGGGGAAGTTACCAAGGGCTTCAAGGTTTCCAGCGTCTGCCACGGTGCAAGCCTACCGATCGCCCACTTCCCAAGACTTCCTGGGTGGGTTGAACAACCAAACTGTGGCTAATAGTGTGCATTTAAACAGTTGTGCCCCTTAGAACCGGATCATTCGAAGTTACCCCATAGAATTTACCACGAAATTCAGAGTCCCCTTCCATTCAGCGCCTCACACTTCTGACCATTCTAAACGCCTATTTAAAGAGACAGAGCTGGGCAGCTCATAGGGCTTGGACTATAAACGCCACAGGAGTCCCACGGCCATTTCGAACTCCATCATGTCTGATCCACAGAACATGCTGTCATCTGCGATTCCACTTTCATTTCTTTTTCCTGTGAATCCATGCAGGTGGGTTGATTTGTCACATAAAGTCACTCCCTTCTCTCCCCCCTCCCGCAAATATCCACCGTATTAGCCTGTGTAGACAGACAAATAACCACCATATTAGCCTGTGTAGACAGATTCTGTTTCAAAACCAAACGCAGCTTTCAGTTTCCTACATACTTGGGATAAGCTGGTGTTATGAACACTTAAAATCACGAAGAGTTGGTCTCTTTAAGACTAAGAATAGCCCGACTAGAAGACACCACCCAAGCGTTTGTCTCCAGCTGCTGTCACTGGTGAAGTGCATCCCGCAACACCGCTCCAGCCAGGAAGGCAAAAAACCCCAAAACCAGCCACCTCGATGGCGCCCAGGAAGAGGACCATCTGCCCGGAGACGCCAAGAACCAGGGACAAATTCCAGCAGGAAGAAAGGGCGCGCCGCAAACCGCGACCCAAGCTCTGCGCTGCTCTCCACGGCAAACAGCGCCCCGAGGCTGTGGGCTGTCGGTCACGGTCAGAGTGGCTAATGACTCGCAGCCATCACATGACACAGCTTCCCTAAATCATTTCCTGGGGCTCAGAGCACATAGATGGAGCTAAATCCTTCACCTCCCCACCCCCACCCTCTTTCTGACGGCTCTACAGAGGCGATTTACCAACTGTCTTGACATCATAGATAATGAGATGCCTCCTTATTCCTGCTGAGGCTCAGGTCTAAGGAATGTATTATTGTTTTGAAAGAACTGGAAAAGAATCCAAATTAAGACAACTGAGGGGAAATACAATTATACTCTTAATGGGTAAAATCTCTTAAATGCATTAGTCTAAGTGGGGGAGCAGAGAACTGCTTTTAACGAGTAAAACAAACATTTAGATAGTGTGCCTGTTCAAAGAAAATGAAGTAAATTGAACTGCCTATCCCGCCCCCCAATTACATTGTTTTTTTAAAAACTGGCATTCTGACTTGATACATGTGGATTATCAAGGGCTCATGAGGGAGGGGGGAGGGGGGAGTGGGGAAGGAGGAGGGAAAAAAAGAGGACCTGATGCAGAGGGCTTAAGTGGAGAGCAAATGCTTTGAGAGTGATTAGGGCAAAGGATGTAAAGATGTGCTTTATATAATTGATGTATGTATATGCGTGGATTGTGTAAGAGTTGTATGAGCCCCTAATAAAATGTAAAAAAAGAAAAGAAAATGATTAAGGCAAAGAATGTATAGATATGCTTTATTCAATTGATGTATGTATATGTATGGATTGTGTAAGAGTTGTATGAGCCCCTAATAAAATGTTTTAAAAAATTTTTTAAAGTCATCCATTAATGAAGCCCTCCTCTCTTCAGGCCTGGGGTTTTTCTTTCACAGTTGTATTCATAGTAATGATTTTGTTAGGGTCTTTCTTCGTATTTTGTCTATATTCTTCACTAAAATGTTGGCTTGCACCATAGTACAGAGCCTGTGCCTGAAATCATTCACCACTGTAGATCTTAAAATCCTAAATTCACCACTGTAAAACCCAGTGCAATACCTGGAATATCCTGAAGGACATCAAAACGTACATGAGTAGATTCATCATTGCACTCATTCAACAAGTAAACCAAGAGTACCTTTACTACATGGCTTCCCCCACGATCGTAGGATTTAACAAATATTTTAAAACTGCAGCCATAAAATGTGGGGACTCAGATATGTAAGACACCTTGAGACAGGGAACAGTCTGTACATTCTTTAGACTCTCACTGGCAATTTAACACCTTAAAGTTTTACATTTAAAAAATTCCACAATATAACTTCATTGAATAAAAAGTTATGGTGGTTCCATCTATATGTAGTATAGTACATACATATTGTAAATAAAATGTGCAAGGAAAGCTATCAACAAAGGTAATTATATATTATATAAACCTAAATAAAAAATACCTATTATTGGCTCAATTCCTTCCCAAACCCAATACTTTGAGACACCTATACCTATGCTTAACTTATTGTACATTTGTTTCCACTAAAAAGGGAAACACCCACTCACACACACACAAAAAAAACATCATGTTGTCATAAGCTTAATGAAAAAATAACATTTCTGTTCAACAGTTATCAAGCGCTAGTCATGAGGCTCACGGAAAATCAAGAATTCCTTGCTGAACTTGAACTTTCGTCACATTATCACATGCTTTTGAGAAGATTAATCTGGTCTACTATTTTAATAGTTGAAGATTTTCCTACTGGGTAAAAACACCACCTTGCTGAGGAGGTTAGAAAAATAAAAGATTAGGCAAATGTAAGACAGCGACATATATCACACAAGATGAAAAACTATGCCCCATGAACTGCTCCTTGAACCCTGTTTTGATTTACTGGGAACCCTCATGGCATGGATCTGGATCATACTTCTGTATACTTTAAAAAAAACAAAGAATGTTGGTGTTTTCAAAATTCTAATTCTATCACTTCTATCGTGAGCAAAAAAAAACGAAGTGCAGAAAAAACACCCAGGATTGGGATTAACATTCTCCTCATCCAATGCTCTTTCGCGACAAATTGTGACCTCTGAGCCTCTGTTCGCTAACACTGTGCTACAAAACCACTGGGGTGGCCAAAGTGACCGGAGCAGCTCTTTGGAAGAGTAATTGTTTCAAATCTGTAAACTCTGGGTGACCCACATACGGATGCATATGTGACAGTGAGACCCTGGGTGTAGATTGCAGAAACACTGAAACCCCCAAAAAGGAGGAGTGAGAAGCAGCGGGGGAGAAGTCGGAGTGAAAAGAGGGCAAGAGCCCACTACAGGAGGCTTTGCTCCCTTTAACTGCAGTCCCCAGTTAGTCTAAATGCAGGTCCACAAAAAGGATGGACATGTTCCCAATTGCCTACTTGACAACTCTACACATTCTTTCAAAAGGCTTTTTCACTTTAAAATTATGTATCATAAAATCTAGTGCTATTTCTATAAGGTGAATAGGACAACAATTGCTTCTTGGTAATTCCACATGATTCACCTAATAATAATTATGAAAAACAAATTCTCTCTCTTAAGAAATTTTATAAGTTGCTATTTTTATCCTTGATCTCTCATGGGCTGTCTACTAAATATCTCTGCCTTGACTTCAAAGTAAGCACAATTAAAACTGTATTCCCTTTCCCATCTAAATAGCTCTCCCGCCGCTAGATGTTAGTATGCCTGTCATTCTTCTATTAGAAACTTTGAAATACTTCCTAATTACTTTGTGTCCCATTTTTCCAATACACTGATTGCAATAAGGTTTCTTTTTCCCCAGACTCTTCAGTGGCTGCCATACAACACTGTGCTACAGTCACCCCAAATAAAGTCTTGCCAGATTGGGGGAGAGAGGCATGCATGTCTCAGAGAAGACGATTACACTGATGTTGGTGGGTAAACCAGATAGAGCAACTTGCCATCTGGAGAAAATGCTTGGCAATACTTACATAGAACCCAAGGGGAGAATAGGCCCAGCAGTATGATAATAACTGGACACTTTTGACCTAATTTCTATACAGCCCTTGGTGGCCAGCCTGTGTACTATAGACCACTGTGACTTTAGACTCGGTTCTTGGAGGCCCACAACATCCTTCCTAAGCCACACCAGAAAGACTTGTGGAAGCCCGACTAAGCGAACGGGGCTTTACCTCAAACTCGCCTTTAGCAGGTCTATGGAACTGCCTGCCATTCTCCCGTGGACTTGTGGATGAAATGCCCTAGTGTGGAAGGCAGTGTTTCTGCTAAACATCTCCACCTCGACATCGAAGTAAACCCAGTTAACAACTGTACTCCGTTTTTCAGTTCCTCTAGCCAGCTCTCCTGCCAGAGGTTAGTATGCCTACCATTCTGTTAGCAAGCTTGAGCTTTTCCATTCCACAAATTCCATCAAGATGATTCCAATCAAGCTTATGGAATTGGAGGTTCTCTTGCTTTGGGGGTGCCCAGTGAATGGAGAACCGGAACTGCTATATATTTACTATTTTAATGCTCCCCTAGCTTTTTTATGGCATGTAATTAATCTGATAGTCATGGTTCTGTGTCTGTGAAGGAGTGTTATTAAATGGTTTTTTATTATTTATCATTTTATCGGTAGCTCTTACAGATATCATAACATTCCATAGTTCAATCACATCAAGCAGTATTGTACAATTGCTACCACAATCAGTTCCAAAACATTTTTCTTTCTTCTTGAACCCCTTGATACCAGCTCCCCTTTTTCCCTCTCTCCCCCTCCCTACCCTCCAGGAACCCTTATTTTTTCCTTTAATAAATTTTTTTGTTTTCATTTTTAATATTTTCTGCTTTCCTTCCAATTGAGGTTTTTCTGTTTTGTCTAGTCATTGTTGTTTTCTTCCGGTTGGTCTGTTGGATGCGTTTCTGTGCATGAAGTTCAGGATGGACAAATCTAGAGACAGTCACTGGATTAACAGTTGCCGAAGGTTGGGAATGGAGAGCAGCTAACAAGGTCAAGCTCAAGAAGAAAATGTCCTGGCATTGATTGTGGTGACGACTGCACAACTCTTGTTAACATGCTGAATGGGCAAACTTTGATACGTGAAGTATATGCCAGTACAGCTTTGCAAAAGAAAAGTAAGTTTCAGAATAAAACATGGACTCCAAAAAAAAGATTCTTCATTCCCTCAAAAGATCAAAATTGACTGTCATGATGGGTGTACAACTCTTTTTAATATATTTAAGCCATTGAATTGTCTCATCGACAAAGTCTATGTCAATAAGACAGTTTAAAATAAAGTTAAATACAACCAAAAAGAAGATTCTTCTTTCCCATTTTCTCAAATCCATCCTTTTAGCTTTCTATTTCCCACCTCCCCTAAATTTTTAGGGCTGCTTCATCTTAGGTCCTATTAAAGTGGGCCCAGACTCCTTTAAAAGAGCAATGTGGCTACTTCAATGCGACGATCAGATGTGCATGATACTTACCCTCGCCCACATCAAGGACAGGTGAGACCACTTACCACACGCATGTCCCTACCACAGCGTCCTGCAATTGATCTAATATCTAAGCTTCCACAGGATCCTCTGGGCGACTCTTGCTATCCATACTACCTGGGCAAGGCTGTAAAGGGTGAGTTATAAGTGACCTTCGGAGGGCTTCCAGGTCCTCGGAGCAGAAGGGTCGTGAGGCCACGAGCTACGAACAGGGCCTGTGTGAGGAGCAAGCACAGCGTGCCTCAGAACCCACACGGCCCCTTCATGTGAGTGACACTAACACTTGCTGGGACCGAGGTGAGAGATGGCAGCTCCTGCAAGAAGGTGCTTGGGTTTAATTTGCTTCTTAAATCGTCCCTCTCCTCTCTCTTCTCTTCTCTCCTCTCGCACTTCGCCACCATGGGGGCCATGCTGACTCAGCGCGCCCCCTACAGGGCAGGGGAGAACTGTCCCTTCCGTGTGGATTTCGGAGACTGTGGATCTTTAGAGCAATAAAAAGCCTCATCTTTCTCCCTCAGAGCAGCTGGTGATTTTGAACTGCTGACCTGGTAGTGAGCAGTCCACTTCGCCATCAGGGCTCCTTTGGAAATCCCATGCTTGCAAGCAAATCTGAAATATGTTTGCATTTACATAAAAGGTCAGTTTGCCTGGGTAATGCTACGGGTGGCAAATCCAGCTCCCCCACCCAATCCACCTCTGTCAATTTTTCCTTTCCTAAGACAGCATTAAAAAATATTTTGAATAGCAACCAACTATACGATCACATGAGAAATTACCTCCACCACTACCTCAGAAAAGTGTGTGTGGATGGGGAGGGGGGGGGCGTTGTTGGAGAGGTGGAGAAACAAACAAAAAAGATGTAAGAATCTTCCACTAAGTAAAACATTTGAGTTCTAAAATAAAAAATACTATCATCCCCAATATATTCATCCAAGAAGCAGTATTTCTAAATAAGTTAAAATCATTCAATTATAAACTGAGAGGAATTGACAAAAATATTTTTAAAACTAGGTACTGTTTACTCAAGCCACAGACAAGCATCTCATTCTGAAACCATGGCAGCCCTTCAGCTTCCTCTCATCTGCAAAGATACAGCGCTGTCACAGAGGCCTCATCTCCAAAAAGTCAAACAATCTCTTGTTTTTAGGGGCCTTGCAGTTCCAGAAATGTTAACACCAATCCTATGAGAAATTATCCCCATTTTACAGATATCTGAACTGAGAGACAGCTGGCAAAGGAACTGCCCACGACTTCAGAGCTGGTGGCTGCAGTGGCACCAATCCCTGGGCCCTTGGCACCAAGGTCAGCATTCTTTGTAGTACTTCGTTTCAAAACGACAGCACAGATGAATCAGAGAAGGGAACGGGGAAGGACCAGACAGGGAGGGTTGCCTGGGCAACCCTCTGAGACATCTAACTTCTCAAATGCCAGCTTCCCAGGACTTTGCTCACACCACTCCTTAGTTGCCTCCAAAACATCTTGTGATGATGTGGGTAGGGGTGAAGGTAGCTCTACCTACTATTTGTTTGATTTCTTTTTGGTAACAACATTTAATTTACTATGCTTCTCAATGCACAGGAATAATGGCCATGAGTTTCTGTGTGTAGGTTGTTGTTGTTGTTGTTCTTGTTGTTGTTTTACACCGAAAGAACACAGGCTTGGTCTGGTCTGGGTTTCATGTCAATTGTCACTGGAGTGAAAAGAAGAGTGGGTTGGCTTTGCTCCACAGCCAAACAACTGCGACCCGAGTGTGTGACTTGAACAAATCCTCTAACTAAGCCTAATGCCCCTCCTATGTCCATTCAACTAGGACCCCTCTAAAAACAAGGCCTGTCCAAACTGTCCTGACCCTAAGAAGTGACTTAGATCCAACTGTCTACACTGCTGGTTGGGCATTTTGTGTTAGGCACAAAAACACTAGATTCTTTTATCCCCAGAGTTCAGAATACTAGTGAGCTATTGGTATATCATCTAAAACCAACAGAACAAAAATGTAAGAAAGTGAATTTATCCATTAGATCTATGAAAAGTGTCACAGTATTTAAGTGCAATGTATTAAAATATAAGAACATTCAACATAGTCGGGGCCATCTAGGTATACCTGACACTCAAAAAAAAGAAAGTTAGATTTTTAAGGTTCACAACAGGTGGAGAAAGTCAAAAATTAAAATAAGAAAAAAAACATTTTCAATATGTCCTGGGCCATGTCCAGGTTTACTTGACACTAAAAAAGGAGATGAGACTTTTAGCCATACAAGAAGTAGAAGAAATTAAAGATTAAAGTGAGAGAAAAAATGCTTTCTCCATGAGAAGATTTTGTTTCGTATACAGTCATTCAAGCCAGAAACCAATGATAGTGTGGGAGCATCACTAATTGGTACTGGGGGTTGGCTTGGGAAAAATGGAAGACAAAACAGTACAAACATGAAGAAACCAGCTACAATTAACACTCAGTGCTGGAGGTGGACACAGCTCAATCGGTGTGGTAATGGGGAGATATTACGATATTCAGAGCAAGAACATAAAATGGTAATAGTTGTGTTTTAGAGAAGAACCATAGACCTGAAATGCCTTAGACTTCCTTCCTTATCACAGCTGGGAAACTATGCTTTTAAGAAATGTCCCTTGTAAAACTGTACCATATCCAGCCCTAACACATATCTGTTGTGTTTGGTTCTTTTTAATCATTTTATTGGGGGCTTGTACAACTCTTATCACAATCCATATATCCATCCATTGTGTTAAGCACATTTGTACATTTGTTGCAATCATCATTCTCAAAAACATTTTCTTTCTACTTCAGCCCTGGGTATCAGCTCCTCATTTTTCCCCTCCCCCCCCCCACCCCTCACCCCTGCCTCATGAGCCAGTGATAATTCATAAATCATTATTATTTTTCCTGTCTTATACTATCCGATGTCTCCCTTCACCCACTTTTTTGTTGTCCATCCCCTAGGGAGGTGATTATATGTAGATCCTTGTAATCGGTTCCCCCTTTCCATCCCACCCTTCCTCCACCCTCCCAGTACTGCCACTCTCACCACTAGTCCTGAAGGGATCATCTGTCCTGGATTCCCTGTGTTTCCAGTTCCTATCTGTACCAGTGTACATCCTCTGGTCTAGCTGGATTTGTTAGGTAGAATTGGGATCATGATAGTTGCAGGAGCAGCATTAAAGAACTAGAGGAAAGTTGTATGTTTCATTGTTGCTATACTGCACCCTGACTGGCTCTGGCTCATCTCCTCCCTGTGATGTTTCTATAAGGGGATTTCCAGTTACCTATAGATGGGCTTTGGGTCCCCAATCTATACTCCCCCTCATTCACAATAATATGATATTTTGTTCTTTGATGCCTGATACCTGATCCCATCGACACCTCATGATCACACAGACTGGTGTGCTTCTTCAATGTGGTCTTTGTTGCTTCTCAGCTAGATGGCCGCTTGCTTATCTTCAAGCCTGTAAGAGCCCAGAGGCTATATCTTTTGATAGCCAGGCACCATCAGCTTTCTTCACCACATTTGCTGATGTATCCGCTTTGTCTTTAGCAATCGTCTAACACAGATCTTAACAAGTGAAAAAATAAGTTTACAAATGATTCATTGATTGCTCAATTCTGTAAACTAGAATTTCTGTCAGAAAAAAATGCTTTGATCAAAATTTATTGGGAAATTCTGTATACTACAACTTGCTTAAAAAAAAAAGTCATAAAATCCAAATCACCAGCAAAGCCTGCAAGTAGTTCAACAGGAAAAAACAACAACCTTGTTTCAATGTTTCAAAGTTATCCTAAGGAGCACATCTCAAAGTTATCCTAAGCATGGGATTTTCTTTCATAAAGTATGTAGCAACATACTAAAACATTACTGTTTCATAGTATAAAAAGGGGAGGGGAGGTGGTTACTATTGCTCGCTGAACTGTTAATCTTGCATCCAAGGCTGTAACTTGTACAGAAGCAGATTACTACATGGTTGTCCTACAGAGAGTAAGGGGATTCAAACCTCTGATCTTTTGGTTAGCAGTCAAGCAGGGTATCATCATTCCCTGGAGCATTTTGAACTAAGAAAACAAAGCTAAACAGAAGATAACTTCATTAGCATTAGCAACTGACAAATAATGAAATCATTCCTTCTCTTTTGTCAGCAGTAGAAAGTAACAAGTGGCTGCAACAGTAAGCTCAAACAAGGACACCTGTGAGGACCAGGCAAGACCAGGCAGTGTTCTACGCTGTTGTATGCAAGGGCGCTAATGAGTGGCAACCACCTGGATAGTTTCTAACAACAACAATAATAGAGACTAACCTGAATATATAACTTTAATTTGCAGTTTCAGTACTCCAGTGGATCTCAAACCTGATTAAAGTAACCTGAGGAACTTTAAACACACACACACAGGGTGCCGCCCGCCCCCCACACACACACCCAGAAAAATTAAATCATCAATCTCTTGGTTGACTATCAACATCCCTGGGCAAATCTCCAGTCTGGGATTTAAGACACTTAGTCTAGACTAAGAATTTGCTATCACTAAAATGGTTAATATGATGTAGGAGGAAATGGGAAGAACACGAATTCCAGTGAATAATTCAGCTGGAAAATCCGCCCTTAAAAATTGAGAATTGGCTACATTTATTCTGCATATGATACTGGATCACAAATACTCTTGGCCTTCTCTGTCATTCTCTCTCCATCATTGCACTTTTGGTTTAGTTCTAATACTCAAGTATGCTAAACTGATAGTCAATAATTTATTTAAAGGGCGCTTTAAAGTTATACAAATGGAACCGCATTTTCTACTGCTTGCCAAATCGGAACCATAGGTATCTTTTTCTCTGAAGTTTATGTTTCATTTCCATAAGACAGAGCCAGAAATAACACCAAGCAAAAACTTTCAACTATTTTCCTAGAAAATGAACATATTAAAACTGCATGACATCAATGATTCAGAATACAGTTAATTGATGCTATTTCTTTTATAGTTGTCATTCTGAACTTGGCAATTTTATCATCCAAAAATGTAATGACTGTATTACAATGGTTGACAATTCATCTTCAAAATGTAGTTAAAAGTTCATTTCCTTGGAAATTCATTTATCAACACACACACTCCTGAAATAGTAGGAAGAACCAATAATAATATAGCCCTAGACACAGCATTAATAAATAAGTCATAGCCTGTAAAATCATATTTGTACTTTACTTGATAATCTTTGCCATCATTTTTAATTCTCATTATCTTTGAATAGACAATGAATAGAAAAAATATGATCTGCAAATTATAATCTGCTTTTCAAATTACATTGCTCATCTTCTTACCCTTTCACTCATAGACTCTGAATAATTAACCCAGGTGAAATTTTTAAGAAACCAAAAATATACCCTATAGGACAGGGTAGAACTGCATCTATGAGTTTCCAGGACTGAAAATGTTAATGAGAGTAGAAAGCCTCATCTTTATTCTACTGAGCCACTAGTGGTTTTGAATTGCTGACTTTGTGGGTCGCAACTCAATGCATAACCACTACGCCACCAGAGCTCTCAAATTTAACCATGTGGATCCCTGAGTTATATGGCAAGAAAAATGTCTCCCATGTCCCTTATTTTGTTTTTGGAAAGGTACTTGGTCCTTTCTGTTAGAAATGCTTTTCCATTTTGTCATAAAACTATAGGCCCCCTTAGACACTCTCCCAGAGTCTTCCCCAGTCTTACCAGCATACTAATTTTATGTGTACCTATCCTACAAAACTATCTCCATAAGCAAGTTTTCCTTGATTGCTCATTGGAGAAATCCTTGTATTACAATACTTTGTATTATCTTACTACACGGAATAGTATTACCGACCAATTTTCCTCTGCAGGCTGACTGCCTTGAGACCAAGGTACTCTGCTCCTTTTCCTGCCTCCGTCCCCGGGCCAGCACAGTGCCAGACACAGGGGAAGGAGTGTTTCATGGAGTCTACGCATTTCTGTAAACTGTATGTACATTCGTCTTAATAGCTTCTTACAGCAATATGTCCTTTCAAATTGAAAGCTCTTTGAGAGTAGGATTATTCCTTCATCCATTTCTCCAAAGACCTTAGAGCTGGAAGCGTCGGGTTCAGAGCAGATGAGGAAGCTCATTGTATTTTTCATGTACCAAGAGGGATAAAATGGAGCGACAATCCAATGAGAAGGAATGCATGTCCATGTTCCAAATTAGTATTAAAAAAACACTATTTCCTCAGTTGTGTTAAGACCTTCCCTCAATTGACTGAATGAAGTCAAGGAAAGTTTAAGTCTCTCCAAGCCTACCAAACTAGGGGAAATGGCAGGAAGGCTTCTCGAAAAGTGTCACCTACTGACTTCACATGCGAATTCAGACCACAGTCATAGAAAGTGTGACAGAAAAAATAAACAGGGAGAACTTCTATTTAAGAAAACAACCAGATTTGTAAGGTAGAACTGGGATCATGCTAGTGGGGCGGGGGAAGCATTAAAGAACTAGAGGAAAGTTGCATGTTTTATTGTTGCTACACTGCACAGACTGGCTTGACTCCTCCCAGCAACCCTTCTGTAAGGGAATGTCCAGTTGCCTACAGATGGGCTTTGGATCCCCACTCCCCTTCATTCGCAATGATATGATGTTTTGTTCTTTGATGCCTAATACCTGATCCCTTCGATACCTCATGATCACAAAGGCCGGTGTGCTTCTTCCATGCGTGTTTTGCTGCTTCTCAGCTAGATGGACGCTTGTTTACCTTCAAGCCTTTAAGACCCGAGACTCTATATCTTTTGATAGCTGGGCACCACCAGCTTTCTTCAGCACATTTGCTTATACAACCCCTTTGGCTTCAGAGAGTGTGTCTGGAAGGTGAGCATCATGGAATGCCAGTTTATTAGAACAAAGTTTTCTTGCATTGAGGGAGTATTGAGTAGAGGCCTTCCCCCCAACTATCATGATCCCACTTCTACCTTACAAATCCGACTAGACCAGAAGATGTACACTGGTACAGATGGGAACTGGAAACACGGGGAATCCAGGACAGACGAACCCCTCAGGACCACTGGTGAGAGTATTGATATCGGGAGGGTGGAGGGAAGGAGGGGTAGAAAGGAGGAACCGATCACAAGTATCTCCATATAACCTCCTCCCTGGGGAATGGACAACAGAAAAGTGGGTGAAGGAAGATATCAGACAGTGTAAGACAATGCAAAATAATAATAATTTATAAATTATCAAGGGTCGTGTGGGAAGGGAGGGGGAAATGAGGAGCTGATAATCAAGGGCGCAGGTAGAAAGCAAATGCTTTGAGAATGATGATGGCAACAGATGTGCAAATGTGCTTGACACAATGGATGGATGTATGGATTGTGTTAAGAGTTGTACGAGCCCCCCAATAAAATTATTTTAAATAAATAAATGAAACATTCAGAAACCCAGGGAAAAATACAATACCTGAAAATTGGTTGCATTTTAAGTTTTCTTTTTTTATTATTGACAGGGGAGTAAGGAATTGAAGCTGTGTTTTTTTATTTTTTTGGTAACTTCCTTTCTTTCGAAAAATGGTAAATGGTGGTAAATTCAAGGAGAACTGAGAAAGAACCTCAAACACCTCTATAGCTTTGCGGGCCATTAGTTTAATTCTTGCTGAATCCCTTCAATGGCCACCTACCATCATGTTAACTATTATGAAGTTTCAATGACTGAATGATAATCTGGGGCAAGAAAAGAATTACGCTGAATAAATGCTTAAGGTATGAATGATGTACGTTTGCACCTCTCCTACACTATTTTTGTTTCACACACACACAGGGAAGGGGGGTGGGGGGAAGCAAAGAAACAGAAAAAGAAAGTTAACGAAATTTATTTTTTTCACTTCCTAAAGTTCCGAAGTAAGCTTCTTTCAGTGAGGAATTTGTGTCCAAAGAAAATTTTTAAACTGCAAGCAGCCAATTTGGAACAAGTCACAATTGCTAGACACACAAAATGAGAGGGTAACATTCAGGAGGTCTAATAATTTAACTCAAGGATCATATTACTTAGAGAAGCAGAGTCACAGAGTGCTTTCCCTAACCACTATTAAGAAAAACGGAAAGGTTTCTATGCTGTACTAACCCCTGTGCGTCTTGGCTGACTGTAAACTTCCCACAAAAAGGAAAATATTGACTAAAACAATATTCATGCCTGTGACCCAGGAGGAGAAACTTTGATATAGAGGATGAAATCCCCCAACATTCCCTTAATATATTAACAGCCAGTACGCTCGCTGCTCCTTCTCCACGGCTGGCCACTGACCGGAAAGAGGCAGCACAACACACACGAAGAATCCTCCTCTCCCAGAGGACACTCAGCATGCACGGATCCAGCACATTGCAAAAAACTTTGACACACTGTGGTGCTGCTGTGGTGTATTCTTTTTACATCAAAGGTGTGGGGAAATAGCTACATCTTACCTAAACAGCACTGCCTCTTCTAAGATATAACTTAATTTGAGCCATTTGTTGAAGGATTAAACTCCTCGTCCCTGCCATAGGCCATTTTTTAATAGTACATGTGCATAAACTCTTTGAAGATACAGAAATTGTCCAGCCCTTCGCTGAGAAAGGGCATGTCTCCTGTGTCCTGCTCTGACCCTTTAGAGCTAAGACTAAGCAAGAGATCCCATACTCCATCAGGAGAAGGGGAGGAAACTGCAAGACGGTGCTTGAGCCGCATTTGAGAGCCATCTCTAATTGGGACACCCCAGCTCAGAGGGTCTCTCTCTTCTGAGACTTTGGTTTCTCTTCCGTGCCTTTTTCCCTTCGTGCAAGATGAGATTCCTGGCTTACTCCCAGCTCGTGTTCCCTCATCACTCTAGCTTCCCCCAGCGGACACTGCCATCCCTGCCTTCTCCCTCTATTCATCCGACATCATGACTACTCCCATTCAGTTCCCACGACAAATCCAGCTTTCAATCTCCCAGTTTGCTAAGGACAAGCCTGGCTCCCTTGGTCTTTCAGATTCCAGTCGCAAAGATCCTGAACACTGTCCAGTATAAGCTTATCATGGAGTCAAGTGCCCACTTCTTGGTCCAAGTGACTGTGAGCAGAAAAGCCAGGAAGCAGGGTCAGCTGTTCCAGACCAGGGCTTGCTCTTCCTCCGTTTCTTGATCAAAAACTCAAGCCTTACTGACACCAAGTCAACTGTGAGTCTCAACCCTGTAGGACAGAGTAGAACTGCTCCTGTGGGTTTGCAAGACTATAAATCTTTACAGGAGCAGAAAGCCTCAGCTTTCTCCTTTTTTTTTTTTTTGGTAGGACATGTGGGAAGGCAGGAAGCATAATCCCATGAAGGCAAGGCCCATAAACTAAAGTATATAACTGAAGAATGTACATAAAATTGGGGTGACTATTGGCTGCTATTTAATTACCCCTTTGTCCCCTCCAGGGCATCTCCGGGTGTTTTAAAAGTAGTGTTCATGACTATAATGATTGACGTATAATACACACAAACACACACACACACACACACACACGGCTTTTGCCAGGGGAACAAACAACAGAAACGTGGGCAATGGAAGACAGTGGTTGGTGTAAAATGTGAAAATAATAATAATTTAAGTTTACCAGGGGTCCACGAGGATGGGAGGATGAAGGAGGGAAGAAAAAAAGAGGAGCTAATACCAAGGGCTGAAGCAGAACAAAAATGTTTTGAAAACAATTATGGCAACATATGTACAGATGTGTTTGATACAACTGATATATGGATTGTTATAAGAGCTGTAAGAGCCCCCAATAAAATGATTTATTAATAATAATAATAAAAAGTAAAGTTCAGAGACAGAAACCAAATAAGTAAGTTAAATTACCCAAAGGGCAATTCCTAAAGCCAAGTGTTTAAGTAAAATACAAAACACTAAAATCATCAAACAAAATATTGCTTTTGTTTTATTTTTTAATTAAAAACATTATTCTTTAAATAAGAGTTCCAAGACTGAAGGAAGGGCTGATTCAGAGGATGGCAGCATATCATTCCTGTAAATTCCCCAGATGGAGTGAAACAGGAAAACTTCAGAATAATGTGATTTTGTAATCTGTTTAAACTTAACACAAGGAAACCTGTAAGAGCAGAAACACAAAAGACTCTTCTTTTTCATTTCTTGCAAGTCTTTAACCTACCCTTTGACAAGGTACAATCATACTTTTTATTTGTTAGTGAGAAAATTCTCCCTCTGACAGTTTACACAAGTTCGGTACATGAAAGCCACTATAGATAACCCTTAAGAAACAGAAGCATGAGTAACAGTTCCCTGAGGGTACGGGAAGTGGGGATAGGAAGAGGGTAGCATGGATGAATTTATAACTCCACCTAATGCACTAGAACAAACAACAGGATTATATGTGGATGGATATATTGGATTGTGTATGATATGGGAAAAATCTATTATAGGGTTGAAAAGTAAAGGTTTCTGAGGGGTGGAGTGGGGAGTGAGGGGATAAGAGAGCTGATACCAAGAAGCTCAAGAAGAAAGAAACTGTTGGAACAGACTGTGGTATCAATTGTACAACACTACTTGATATGGTTGAACTATGGAATGTTGTAATAGCTATAAGAGCTCCCTATAAAAAGATTAAAGGGCAAAAGCAAAGGAAATAATCTAGTACTTGAGAGAATTTGGAAAGAGACTTGTTACCCTGCTAGTGGAAATGTAAACTGGTACAATCTTTATGGAGACAATTCTGGAAATAAACATTAAAAGCTCTTTAGAAATGTGAAGGAGGGAAAAAAATCTTATTTCTCATACATTCCATTTTTATTTTCCACACAGTCCAAGGTTTTAGATTTGATTTCATGGAGATCACTTTAATCAAAAACTAAGTGTTTGCTGGGTATTAGGATTAGTATGCGCTTTAAAAATCTTAATACAAACTGGGTTACATTCACTGGGCTACTATCAAAGATACACTTTGAAAGAATCTCTCTGATCCTCTGCTCCTGCGGTTCGAGGGGAAAGGGATAAAATAGAAAGCGTGGTTTTCATGAAGCTGCTGCGTGAAGTGGCCGCCGGCATACTGACCAACTACATGGCCCTCAGCGCGGCCCACAGCAGGTGACGCTGCCGCAGGCTACAGGAACAGGCGCCAGGCCCCCCCCCCCCCCCCCTGAAGACAAGACTGCAAGAATGCATGAAGAGCTGTCACTCACGTTTCCATGTCTTTTTTTCTTAATCTTCTCACGAACGCTTTTACCCGCTAGACTCTGAATCATATGACATAAAATGATGATTTATCCTATTGACAACTTGCTAGAAAATGTTCATGAAAAATGTCTTATGTGTCATTTTGGGGGTTTTCATCCTAGGTTTATACGCACTGAGCCCTACTGAACCAGTAACAGATGGGAACTATGAACACAAATTCTTCCATGGAAACATTCTCAGAGCCCTAACTCGCTTTATTAATAAGAACTCCATGTCCCTGAGCATTAGCGTTAAGGACATGTCCATCAGTGATCACATCCACTAGTGACCATCTTTACTCACTTGAGATCATGTACAATGCTGCCCAAACTTCAGAAACTATTGTAACAACAAATAAAGACCTTATCATACATACTTTTTGTATCATTTAAATTGAAGGTCATGTAAATATATTACCGACTTAAAAAAACTAAATGTAAAATTTAGAATATAATTGTATGTTAGTCAAATTTAATATTTACTATGATTAACTATAAATCTGTTAGAAAACATAAACCTATGAGCTACAGTTGATTGAATTCATTTCAAAAAATGCAATCAAAACTTTCCCTATTCTACCCAGGGAGTATGAATCATTCAATATATACAAAATAATGGAAGTTGCAGGGTATAAGCAATTTTAAGTAGAAGCCAACCCTCAATAAAATCTCCAAGTGGATTCCCTCTGACACTCATTTTCAGATACCAATCCCACTCACTGCCAGAAAGTTGATCCTGACACGTGGTAACCCCATATGCCCCAGGTAGCATTGCTTCCTAGAATACTCTGGGCTGTAATTTGATAGAAGCAATATGGCCAGAGAACCACTAAGTGGGCTTAACCAATCAACCTTTACATTAGGGGCCACAAGACTACTTATTTTTGAAATATCAAACAAAACAAAAATAAGGCAAATCCACTGAGTTGAACCCAATTTTGTATAATCCCACAGGGTTTCCCAAGCATGTGTGTGAAAGCAGACTGCCGCATCTTTCCTCCATGGAGTCACCAGCAGGTTCAAACCGCTGACCTCTCAGCAGCTGATCAATTAATAAAATGTTCAAGTGGACTCCCTCTATGCCATTCATTTTAGGATTCCAATCCCGCCCGCTACCTTCAAGTTGATTCTGACTCGTGGTAACCCCAAAATTGTCTGTCCCAATGTTTTCACAAGAAGACAACATCTGCTACTTTGCCATCTCAAAGTGCCAAAAGTAATGTGCTTGTCTAAAAAAAATTTTTAATTTTGAGGGGGAGGAGACAGGTGTGATGAAAGTACACTACATGATTTACTAAATCAATCTCACTTACATGTCAGTCTTACTCTTAACTATCATAAAAAACATGTTTGCGGTCAGTTTTTCAAATTAATTTCACACATAATGAGAGTATAAAATATTCCAGCACTAAAAAATGTGTGATGTGCACTTTAGGGAGAAATATTGTGCATAATCTATTCCAATGGGAAACTTGGCTCTTTTTATTAATGATGCTGGCTGAATGTTGTCTTCTCCAGTTGCTGGGATTACAGATTCCAAAAGCATTTTGCTGCTTTGATGAGTCACATCTGTAATACAATCACTGTACCCATCACCACCTAATACACTGTAACACATTTTCCCTCCAAAATCTGGCCACAATCATTACACAAGAGGAAGAAAAAAGAATCTGATTAAAGGGAAACAAGGCAGACAGTGAGTAAGTCATGAATAACTACCGAGAGAAGTGTTCAAACAACGCCCGGGTAGATAGTTTCCACGTGGTTCCATTAGATAAAGTTGCCATGCGGGATGGAGAGCAAGCTAGAGAGACGATAGACGTCCTATCTGTTTCCTCCATCCGGCTCAATCACTGGAGAACTTTTAACAACGAAGAATGCTCTGGTGTCGCCATTGCAAATAGTCTATAATATCTGCCAATAATTAAGTAGCAGTCCATAACGGGACATTAAAAATTAGGTGACATGCGGTTTTAATACACATATAAGAAAAATTAAGGGTCTATAAGTGATTGGTCTCATTCAAAAGTGGGATTAGAGATTACTTTTATCTTATTTTTTCCATTAAATTTTACTGACTTTGTTGTTGTTGAGAATATACACAACAAAATATACACCAATTCAACACTTGCTACACATACAATGTAGTGACGACGGCGATCACTCTCAGCCTCATGTTTCAGTCCTTCCTCCCCTATCAGCATAGACTCCGCGATGCCCCTAAAATGCCCACACAGTCTTTCAAGTTACTGTTGTCGGCTTGCTAACTGACATGCTGTGGGCAGAGCAGGGCTGCGGCTCAGGGTTTGTAAGGCTGTAAATCTGTACGCATGCAAACTGCCTTGACTTGCTCCCACAGAACGGCGGGCAGTAGCACACTTCTGATGACCCTTCTCTTAGCAGCCCAATGCTTAATTCTTACAAAGAGTGTGATGCTTACGGTAGACCTCTTGACTAGTTAAGCTAACCTACTGTTTGGTGTGAAGCCTCTTGGGGGGTATTTTTGTACAAGATTTAAAGATGACCTCAAGGGGTTTATCCATCCTTTGCTCCAGAAAGTTTAGAGTCCATGAGAGTTTGGAATTCTGTTCTGAGCTTTCCCCTTTTGATCAGGATTCTCTGAGGAAACTTTGACCAAACTGTTCAGTAATGGTGTCTGGGCACCATCCTGTTCTCCTGGTCGTCTGGCAAAGGAAATAGTTGCTTATGAAGGCGATGAGCCACACAGTCTATATTCTCCCATTCCTGACTCTCCTTCTGCTTCTACGGTTCTTTGAACAGAGACCGACTGTCAAGCCTTGGATGCTTGCCTGAAACAGCCCCAAGCACCTATACAAGAAACTGGGGAGTAGAATAGGGGCTCAAAACACATTATTAAACCAGTTAGCTGAATGCCCATGAAATCCCAGTCCCATACCTCCAAAACAAGGGCAAAGACAGACGAGGTGTTGGATTGCAACCTTGGTAGCCTTCCCTCTTTTTCTCCTTTAGCTATTTCACGGTCATTGTTGTAAATATATCATACCACTTTTGCCAATTCAACTTTTAATGGCATTTACAATCATCAAATATGCAAGGCTATCTTTATTCAATGTGATTTTCTATCACTTTTCAGTCCTTCTCTTCCTCCTACCCTTTCCCTCTCACTCCTAGTAACCACTAATAAATTTTGCTTTCTATACATTTGCCTTTTCTTTATATATAAGTGAGGTCATGTATATGTTTCACTTATCAAAATGTTTTCAAGTTTCATCCGCACTGCAGCACATATCAAGACTTCATTAATCCTATTGTCTGAATAGTATTCCATGACATTCCTTTACTATGGTGTGTTTATCGATTGATCCGTTAATTGACATTCAGATTGTTCCACCTTCTGGCTACTGTGAATAGTGTTGCAATGGATATGGTATACAATTCTCTTTCTGAATCTTTTTACGTCCTTTAAGTTCATAATTAGGAGTTCAATTGCTGGGTCATGTAGTTGTATCTTTAGCTTTTTGAGGAATCCTGCATTGTACTCCACGGTGATTATCTCAACTTCACATCTGCACTAGCAATAGAAAAGCTTTTGTTCATTAAAAGGTTTTACCCCCCACCTCCCGCCAAAAAATGTGAAAAGACAGGCTACCAAGTGGGTGCATAGCTTTGGAAACCATGTACTCATCAAGAATCTAATAACCAAAATATACTTGCACATAAAACTCTGACAACTTAACAAGAAAAGACACATGACCAGGTCACAAAATGAACAAAGGGCTGAACCAAAAAAAAGACGTCTGAATTATTATCACACACATGAAAAGGTGCTGAGCTTTAATACTCATCAGAGAGAATTCAATCAAAACCACAATGAGACACCATTACATTTCCACCAGGACGGCTAAGGCTTAAAAAGGAAAAGAGCAATTGTCGGTGAGGGGGTAGGGAAATTGGAAAACTTTTTTCTCTTTTTTTAAATGTCAAGTACATAAGTGTTACAGACAATTTAGAAACTAAGGAAAAAATTCAGTTTAAGTCACGACATTCCTGTAATTAAGGTCTCTAGACCTTATCTATTATTATCAAAAATGATAAATCACATTAAGCGATAATATATTTTCCTATTGTTTTTTTTCATCCATTAAAAGGCCTCAAATACCATATGAAGATATTACACTTTGACTACTTACGTTTCTCCCTCATTATCTGATTTCTGGCGGATCGTGCCTCAAAAATCCCTTTCCCATTTAAACGCCACACCCCTTTCCCAAGCCCACCACCACTACTGTAATAGGTGAGGCCATGCATCTAAGCACTTGCCAATGGAAGTGGGAGAGAGGTGGCATTGAGGCCTTACCTGACAGCTACAAGACTCTCTCCAGCTATGAAACTTTCTCAAACACCTTTCTCTTTATCACCAGCTCACATTGAAAACAAGGGTGAATCGGTTTTAACCAAAGAGGCAAGATCCATTACTTAAAGGCCAACAGAGCTACATCTAACAAGGAATCTGACCCTGAATCACAACAAGGGGTAAAGCTACTAACCAACTGGTCTACTCTCCTTAGAATAGTATATGAGAACAAAATAAGTAACTCTTTCCTCTAAGCTACTATGTCATTGGGTTTCTCATCTATGAACATTTTTAGTTTTGCCTTTGCCCTAACTAATAAAGCTTCATGAAAAATAAAAGATTTCAAATGCATACAGTAAATCAGTGTACAGAAAACCAGGTAGCTCCCCAAGAAGAACAATAACTATGACACAATCGGAGTTTAAGTCTATAATACACTAAGCAATTATTATGTTAGCTCAGAGTCTGAGAGAATATATTTCATATTATTATTTGTTAATTTATCATTTAAACTCTGTGTAAATATATCAATTCTTACTCTAAAATAATTTCTCAAATGTTATCATCATCTGTCATGCTTATACATCTATGTTCACAGTATAAGGAGAAGAGTAACATGTTAAAGCTTTACACTCCTGCACCCATCTTCTCCTCAGAGGAAGCTGCTACAAAGTTAAGAAGGGCTCCCTTGAAGACTTAGAAGACTTTTTAAAATAAAACGGGTACTTGAATTTAAACTCAGCTAATCTGGTTTGAATTTTGGTTTGTGACTCATATACCCTGAAGTCAAATTTAAAATAAAAAAATTCCAACAATAAGCATGTAGATCATTCAGGTTTTAGTTACTCTAGGAGATGAAAGATATTTTCCAAAGATACTAATGAGCAGCAATGTGCCTCTATGACTTACTCTGAAGTGTTTCCCAGAATGCCATTATGTAAAATTAAAATGGAAATATGTATCACTAGAAGAAACTTCCTGAAGAACAATTCAATAGGTCTCCATTACTTCATTATACTGTAGATGAGATCTACTTCTGTCTGCTCAAAACACTGAGAATTACTCTTCTGGAATTTAGAACATTTGCCTTTTATTAAATGACAGTTTTTTTCCAGGATGAGAATCCAAATTTAACAGGCATTTTGATTTTTCTATCAAGAAGACACTTCCTACAAAACTAATTAATGGGGAGATTAAAACACCACCCCTTTAGTTATTCCGAGATTTCATTAGCCATTAATCTGTAGCCAAGAGTGTAATTTATGACTCTAATTTATAGTTTGTAGGATACACATGTGTCCTTGGAGTCAAACATGTGTTTCTATTTAAACTGCTGGAATGTATCTGTGGGTCTGCAAAGAGTTATAAATATAAGGAAATCTTCTAAGAATGAAGTCCCTTTAGGACCACATACACCGTGCTTTAATTCAGTTGTGAAAATCTCTGACTTGTACAATGCTGCGGAGTCTGCTTTTCACATCTATATACTCATACAAATTTAAAAAGATTACTGGGGAAAAATATTTCCACAGATATAATCTATTGTATCATCACAACTAACCTAAGGCAAAACTATGATTTCTGTTTTGTTTTATTTTTCTATTACTGCCCCATACAGGTCCCTCATAGTCACCCCATGCCCTTATCAAAATACAGAGGTCAATTGAGAGAGGAAGAAGGAATCTGAGATTAGTCATTTATATTTCATGATGAACTGATTCTACTTTGAGTGAGTTGGTTTTCAGTAGGCACTACTATAAATAGCATTTGCACTAAAAGTCTTTGACGGTCACGGCCTTCTGAGCCCACACAAGCAGCATCTCCTCCTGTTCTCTCCCCTTGTCTCTTGAAAGGAGGATAGCTCGAAGGGCTTCTTCAGTTCCCTAAACCTTATTTGCTCCCATCTGTCAAAGAGGGAGGAGGCCTGGTGGTGCAGTGGTTATGAGTTGGGCTGCTAATTATAAGGTCAGCAGTTCAAAACCACCAACTGCTCCATGGGAGAAAAACAGGACTTTCTCCTCTTATAAAGAGATACAATTTTGTAATCTCAAAGAGGCAGTTCTACCCTGTCCTATACAGTCACTGTGAGTTGGCATTGACTCGATGACAGTGGGTCAGGCTGGGTTGGGTTAGGGTAGGGTAAGGTAGGGTAGGTTAAGTTAGGTTAGGTTAATTTTGGTCAAAGATGGCCAAAGAGACTTTCCTGAGTACATGACTTTAAGTGGTATGAAGTAGCAGTTCAGATGGTTCTGTATAATCAATTTTAAATATTAGGTAAGTATGGATGTGAGAAAATAGATGCAGCTTTAAATAAGACAAGGAAAAAATTAAAGCAATTAACATTTTTCACATCATTCTAACAGCTAGTGTTCCCAGTATTCTACTAAAGACAGTGTCACTGTGTTCTGAAATACCTAGACCCAAGTTAAACAATACTAGCTAGAGTCAGTTAATGCCAAATCAAGTTCGGGGATACTATGTGGACTTCAACAACATGAGCCTAAAACAGTCTAGCCAGAAGAGTTTTCTTTTTTTTTTTTCTTCATTAAATGCCTATAGTGAAGGCCTCCCCAAGACACACACAAAATAACACTTTATCGTTCAGTGTTTCCCAAAGTGGGCAGCGCTCTCCCCTGGGCACCGATGGAATGACGCGGGGGTGGGGGGGTTGAAATGGTGCAAAGGCTGTGTCTACGCTCTCCCCTGGAAGGTGGGCTCGAGCACAGAAGGTTTTAATGGCTGGGAAGGGGCAGGGGGAACAGTTTGGGGTTTTGTTTTCTGAAAAGGAGGCCAACTAAGTTTAAGTTTAAGAACCTGGATTACACACCCCACCATGCATCAACCAAATTTTGTAGCATGAATGCCAAATGCTTTCTTCCACCTACCAGCCTTCTGACATTCCGTTTTATGCATAAAATGTCCTTCTTATCTACCCAAGGCTACCTTCTATGCGCCTAGAGAGCTCAAGAAGCTGCTCTAATATCCTGAAGTCTCCGTCAAATGTTCCGTTCCTGACAGCCTCAGGCTGTTGTGACCATAGCCCCAGACACCATAAACACCATCAGGGGAGGGGCTGTGTCTTCTGATGTCTCCCATGTGTGCCCACACATGTTGTAAATAAAGACTTTCAGAATGAAAAAGGATGTATTACAAGTATCAACTTTTAAAATATGTATTTTTAACACCCCTGGAAGGGACTGCAAATGAATAAAGATGACAAAAAGGAGGAAACAGAGAAAGCCAGAGCAAATCATCTCTGCAAAAATCATCTCTGCTTGCACATGGGCTTTGATCCCAAAGGCGGAGTGGTCTTCTAAAACACAGCTCCACGCCTTCTGAACATGCTGCTACCGGCACTCCTCCCTTCCTCTGGGACACCTGTGGGCGTGTTTCCACCATGCACGCTTTCTGGGTCTCAAGACGAGGACAGTGAGTCCCAAATGAACTGATGGTTAAGGTTATGTGTTCATGTGCCTAGGCCATGATTCTCAGCATTACATAATTATCCTTCATTGTGTGGTTTTATATATACATGGGGAAGCTCCTTGGAGGTGTGGTCTGCACCCAATATATATAGATTTCCCAAAAAGCTCTCTCGCGCTTTTGATCCTGCATCTAACTCATCTTCACCCGACTTCTGGTTCGTGGGATGTAAGCCAAGTAGCTGCCACTGGAGCTGCAGAACGGGGGATTTGCGACTTTCCACAGCCACATGAGCCAGCAGCCTGCCATCTGGTGGGGGGTCAGCAGCCCCAATAATCACATGAGTGAGAAGAAGCCTGATGCCTGAGCCATGAACTGCCAGCTTTCACCATTCTGTGAGTTGTTTCTTGAAATGAATCTGTCAGTCTATGTAATATTATGTATGTGAGTATTTCTCTCACTGGCTTTTCTCCTCTACAGAACCAGCCTAAGACAGATGTGCGTTACATTTCTTTGAAAGGACAGGTATTTTCTTTCATATGAAAACACTTATTTTAAGAAATAGAACTGGCTAGAATTTATCAGTACGCAAGCTTTCCAGCCTCTCCTGTGTAATTTTCAGTCATCTCCGCCCCATACATTCCATTGCTCTACCCCCACCAGGCTTATCTCACTGATGGTAACGACCTGAAAAGGATGGACAGAGGTCGTGAGTAAGTAGATCTCAAGGGTTACCTTTCCTCTGTCCAAGATCAAGCTGTTGAGAAATAAAGATTGTGAATGACTCTCTCCCTCTACATCCCTGGACAGGTATGTGTGCAGGCAGGAAGGAAATCAGGAGCAGCAGTGGAAAAGAAGATAACCAAGGTGTTTTGCTAATAGATGTGTGAGAATTCCGTCTGGCAGGCCTTACTGTTTCACTGCATCTTAACCTACAAACAAAAACTCCATTAGAGTTTCTCAGACAAAAAGAGAAAGCCTTTTCAACACATGTGCGCATGTGCTTGACACACTGGATGAATGTATGGATTGTGATAGGAGATGTATGAGCCCCGATAAAAGTATTTCCTAAAAGAAAACCTTAAAAAATAAATAAAATGTAAAAGAAGAAGAGAGCCTTCGAAGGCTTTCCTTCTGCCAACCATTTCTAGCTATCTTATCAAAACCTTACTGCCCTTCCTATCAAAAGGGAGCTTCCAGGAGCTTCTAGTAGAACTGTTAACACAGGGCTATTTCCCCACAATTGTCACCAAGGCAAGAAGGAAAGTGACTTACCTTTTGAAAAAAGTCTTCCCCGCTTTTGCCTTTTCCTTCAGCAGCAGCTGTAAATATAAAAATGAATATATTTAAAATATTTTGTTTTTGCAATCTACGTATTCAAAACACTAGAGTATCAAGTACAAGACTACAAAGGTGTACAAGATGCCATCCTTGCTCTCCCAAAACTAACGTACCACATCAGGGATTCAACCTTAATAAAGAACAAAACACTAATCCAAACAATTACCAGTACACGCCATCTTTAGATAACTCCGCACTTCTTTCTCTGAACAACTCACAGATCTCTACGTAGGCACACTGATAAAATGATGCCATCCTTTAGAATAAGGAACAAAGTGGTGCGTTTGATACGGACCAGTTCTGAGCTGTGTTTGTTTGTGCTTTGCACTAATGACATCATCTAGAGCAGCGGCTCTCCACCTTCCTCATGCCGTGACCCTTTAATGCAGTTCCTCATGTTGTGGTGACCCCCAACCATAAAATTATTTCATTGCTACTTCATAACTTTAATTCTGCTACTGTTGTGAATCGGGTGACCCCTGTGAAAAGGTCGTTCAACACCACCACCTCCCAAAGGGTTTGCAACCCACAGGCTGAGAACCATTGATCTATAGGATTTCCGTTAGCCTTGGATACTACTTTAATTCACTACTTCAGTTATGTACACAGAGAGGGACAGAAAATGAGGATTAAGCAGTCATGTTAAAGGACATCGCCACCAACAAAACTATCAGGTCAGGTTAGTTAAAAGGTCACTTATTAGAATAACCATTTTTGTATCTAAATGAGAACCTATACATACTGGCCAAACCTAGTTCTCTACGTCCAAACATCCTGTGGCTCTGTGAACCTCATTCATTTATTTGTGGAGGGCCCTGGGGGATTTCACTAAAAAGAGAAAGAAGAGAGTCAACAGCACTTTGCATGTAATAGAGATGATACTTTTCAGAGGGTAAACATCAGTGTATGTTTATGAAGATGTGTATTTATATATGTGGTGTGTGTGTGTGTGTATGTGTGGTGTAAACTATGAAGTCCATAACTCAATGAAAGTGCCCGGTATTTCCGAGTCTTGCAAGTTTTCTACTGTTGACAGGGGACAATCTTACTTTTCTAACTCTTATTTTAAGGGAAAATATTTGCATTTCTCTTTTCTGATAGATTCTACCAAACATGGATGTTGTGTGTGTGTGTCTGTGTGTTCGCATGTGCGCACACACATCTCCAGAGGACCTGGTAAAATGATCAAAGAGCCAGGAAATGTAACAGAGCAATCACTTATGAATCACTTTTGTCACTGGGCAAGTTTTTATACACACTTTCTACCACTCTGGCATTCTGGTCAGTGGATGATCCAGATTTAAAGAAATTTTATTTATTAATATCTGTAGGTGTTTTGTTTCAAATTTAAATAAAAGCCCCCTGCTATTTGGGGGAAATATTTAATCAATAGTTTTGCATTAAAAAACACTAATTTCAAAGAAAATTTTAAGAAAACATGAAAACAAAAGCTAAAAAGAAATGACCAACTAAAAATGGTATTCTAATGTGTGGTGGTGCAAGCTAAGTTGTCCGCAAAGACAGTCAATCCGAATCCCTAGAACCTGGAAATATGTTACCAGATGTTGTTCGTGTGATTAAATTAAAGATCTTGATATGGGAAGAGTTATCCCACTGAATTATGCCCCCGAGCTAAACATAACACCAGGGTTCGTACAAGAGAATGGCAAGAAGGCTAGCGTTCAAAAAGGTGATGTAATAATTGAAGAGGGGGAAGGAAGGAACTGTGAGGATAGAAGCAGAAGTGAGAAGAGAGATTTGAAGACGCGACATTACTTCTTTAATGGGAACCTCCTGAACAAGAGCAAGAAAGCAGATTCACCCGTACGGTGTCATATGAGAGTGCACCCCTGCTAACACATTGCTTTCAGCCTAGTGAAGCCATTTAGTATTTGACTCCTAGAAAAGACAGGAAGATTGTGTTGTGTTATTACGTTTATGGTAATTTGTGGAGGGAAACAGCAGAAGGAAATGCGCACAGTGCCGACACTACTGTATAGACTTGAGTATAAGCCGACCCAAATATCAGCCAAGGCACCAAATTTTACTGCATTAAAAATGTGCTGGAAAACTCTGCTCATCGGGTGCATAAGCAAATGTGGTGAAGAAAGCTGATGGTGCCCAGCTATCAAACGATATGGTGTCTGGGATCTTAAAGACTTGAAGATAAACAAGCAGCCATCTAGCTCAGAAACAACAAAGTCCACGTGGAAGAAGCACCTGTGTGATCACGAGATGTCGATGGGATCAGGTATCAAAGAACAAAAAAAAATCATATCATTGTGAAGGAAGGGGAGTGCAGAGTGGAGACCCAAAGCCCATAGGTAGGCAACTGGGCACCCCTTACAGAAGGGTAATGGGGAGAGATGAGCCAGTCAGGGTGCAGTGTAGCACCGATGAAACATACAACTTTCCTCTAGTTCTTAAATGCTTCCCTTCCCACACTATGATGACCCCAATTCTATCTTATAAATGTGGCTTGACCAGAGGATGTATGTTGGTACAGATAAGAACTGGAAAAACAGGGAATCCAGGACAGATAAACCCCTTAGGACCAATAATGAGAGTAGTAATACCAGGAAGGGGAGGGAAAGGTAGGGTACAAAGGGGGAACCGATCACAAGGATCTACACATAACTCCCTCCGTGAGGGATGGATAACAGAAAAGTGGGTGAAGAGAGATGTCAGACAATGTAAGATATGACAAAATAATAATAATTTATAATTATGAAGGGTTCGTGAGGGAGGGGACAGGAGGCGGGGAGGAGGGGGAAATGAGGCGCTGATACCAAGGGCTTAAGTAGAAAGCAAATGTTTTGAGAATGATGATGATAACAAATGAACAAATGTGCTTGACACAATGGATGCATGTATAGATTGTGCTAAGAGTTATATGAGCCCCCAATAAAATGATTTTTTAAAAGAAAAATAAAACTGGGCTTACACATGAGTATATATGGTATTTTAACTTTACTAATTTTCACAAAAATGTGTATCATCATCATCAACTAAGCACAGACATGGATATGGGCATTTGATCAGCCATTTCCACAAATAGATTCTTTGTAGTTCACCCTATGGTTTTCATATTCTCACTTCAAAATATAGCCATATTAAAACTTTTTTAAAATAAAGTGAAGTTGAATTAAAAAAGTAAAGATCACTCAAAGTAAATTGACAAAAGTGGTTAAACTTGGTAGAGGAGTCACCCACTGAAGATAAAAAGGAGTGTCCAAATCCAGTGGAGGTCACATTAATTACCCTTAATATCAACCAGATTTTTAGGTTTAAAAGAGTTCAAAGGAGCCTTACTCAATAACACCTATAGTCATTTGTCAATGGAAGTTACAGACCAGGACTTGAAGATTTTAAAAACCTAGGATGACATCAGTGTCATCTTTGAAAATCTCAGAATGACAGATATCTTTAAAGGCCTGGAAAGCAAAGTACATCACCGCTGCTTCCAGCTACAGGGGCTTCTTCACTAGTTTAAATTTTGTAGTGCTATAACAGTTTGTTACAGAAACTTCCAAAGGATGGTTATTTTGCTCACAACAAACTCAGCATGTTACAACCTCAAAATGCCCCTTCACTCCAAGTCTAGCAAAACTAACAAATGCACTTAATAGAATGACTCTTCAATCCCTGGCGGGATTTAAAAAAAAAAAAGTGTGTGTGTGGGGGTGGGGAGCTTTCCTTAGTTAGACCCAAATTAGATTTAACTATGTTACAAAAACATCTGAACTGGAACCAGATACCTATATATGTAGCAAGCTTACGATATAAAAGAGAAGAGGAGGCTTAGAACCAAAAATGGAATGGGTACCATTCAGCTGAAAGCAACATTTCGCCAAAAGTTTCTCCCTTCCATGCAAGAATTGATCTAATTCTCAAACGTAATCTGAATTTCTCAGGATCAAAAGGCAGACTTTTCCTAAGAAATGCGTGATGGGGGCCTGATAAATCCAGGGAGGAGCAGTCTCCTTGAGGGGGATCGCTAGAGGAAAGGTCAGCCAGACTGGAGGACTTCTCTAGCGGCCTTAGGGCAGCCCCTGTACCTATCTGGTAAGCTCCTCTGCCTACCACAATGCACATACCGTATATACACGAGGCTAAGCCAACGCACCACATTTTACCACAACACTGCATTAAAAATGTGCTGCTTATACATGAGCATCTACGTTCTCCCAGTCAGGGCCTCATTCCCGCTCTAGGACCACCCCCCGTGGCTTTAAGGTTTTCATTTCCCATATACCATGTGGGGTGACAGTTCTCCTTGGCTCCCGTGCCTCTCTTATGTCTGTGTATCAAAAACGACCCTGTGCCAAAGATCCCCTCCATCTGCATAATATGTCTTAGACTTTCTTTTCCCGTTGTCCTGTTTAAGATTATAACAACATTTTTTGGAAATTTTTTATTTAAAAAATTGAATGAAGGGGGCATTGTTTACAGAATACATCCTTTCCAATATAAACGTGTTGCCGGCCGACAATCAGCTCCCAACTCATGGCGACTCCGTGCACAATGCAGAGACCCCGCCCAACCCTGTCAGCTGTGGCTCAGACTACCATGATCTACTGGGTTGTCATGGACTGATTTCCAGAAGTTGATCACCAGGCCTTTCTTTCTGTCTTAGTCTGGAAGCTTCACCCAAACCTGTTCGGCGTGATAGCCACTCATGCCAGCTTCCACTGAACGTCAAGTAGTGGCTGCACTTATGGTACATTGCCCAGAAATTGAACCCAGGTCCTTTCTCATGGCAATAGAGAATTCTGCCACAGAACTCATGGCTCGCTGAGTGTAAACTTCCCCAACCCAAATTCATGGCCATTGAGTTGATTCTATCTCTAAATTTCTCATCCAATAGACGCAGAAAATAAAGATAAATTCACATCCATTCCACAAATAATTAAGTCTTGTGCCAGATGAATCAAAATAGACAACGCTCTGACCTCATTCAATTTACAAGCCTGACCCATCTGAGCAAAGCCGCCCAACCACGAAGACGCAGCCAAACTGAAAATTCACTTCTCCTATGAACTTTTCCAATGAACTTTTCAAAGCCACGATTGCATCCAAATGAAACTTATAAATTTCTCTGTTCTCATTCTGACAATGTATTAAAAAGGGAGTCATTTTACTCTTGACCCAACACTAGCTAAACAGCTACTGGTAGCCTTGAATAATAACAGGGCACCTGTGGGTAAACCAGTTGAGAATTGGATTACAAGGGAAAAATGAGTTATGATAATATATTGACTCAGATGGTGTTATTTTCATTATGTTTGGAAGGACAGATGTTGCCTATTGAAGAGCCAATGCATACTTTATGTCATGATATTCCTTGACCTTTGAAGTCTGATTATATTCTGTGGTTAAATAATTCTATTGAAACAGTCTTAGCATTCTATACACTGATACTCTCTCCTCTGTTTTATTCCAGGGTGATATGATCACCCACACACGGCTTTAGCAGGTTTTTCCTGTCTTTACAATAATGACCTCTGCCTGATGTTCCAAAATTTAATCTCCTGAATGTTAAAACGCTGGAATATTCTTGCCAACGAAAGCAACTGTCTTTATTTTCATGACATAGAACTCCAGGAATAAATTACTTCAATACTACTGAAACATGGCCGGCTAAATGTGCAGGTAAGGCATTTTGTATTTTAAGCTGAACGATTCATTTTTATGTTTATTATAACTTCTCCAGTGCTTTGCCACATCTTATTTCATATTTCTGCTTCACGAGAAACGTGGGATGGCAAAAACCATGGCCAATACAAACAGCAAAAGTTGAAACAGGTGTAAACTATTAGAGTCCTCCCCGCCCCCCGAACTATCAAAATCAAAACCAAACCCATTGCTGGCGAGTGGATTCTACGTCAGTGACCCTACAGAACCAAGGAGAACTGTCCCACAGGGTTTCCAAGGTGGTCACTGTTACTAACGCAGACTGGCATTCCTTTCTCACAGTCCAGGCTGGTGAATTTGAACCGCTGAGCGCTGAACCCCTGAGCCACTAGGCTTCCTAGCTACAGGGGACATCTAGCTAATTCATGAATTAAGGGAGGGGAACTTAAAGTTTGAATTCTTCCTGATGCACATATTCTTTATATTATTTTCTTTCTGAAATGCTTCTCTCTTCTAACATCAGATGCTTTATAGAGCCAGTTCTAGAGAGAAAAGAACTACACATTCAATGTTTAAAGCAAGGCATGGGACAGCTTTTTAAATACCTGAACAAACGATGCCTTTTTTTCCCCCAGAAAACACAAGCTGAAATTATAAAAATAAAATAACAGAATTCTTTAACATCTATAAAAGTACAGGGCATGTGTGTCTCTTTGTTGATACAGCCCACCTAGAACACATTTGCAAAGATAAGGCTCCTGTATCCTTAGGTCTTCCGAGCAAAAAATCTAACTATTTAGGTAGTCTGATTCTCCTGCACAAATCAGTTACTCACAGTTTAAAACTTGAACATACTGCATCAATTTAATCCAGGTAGTAAAAGAGCAATGGCATGTGTTTTACTCCATATACTTACTGTTTTCAGAAAACTTCCCTGACAACCTGACTAGTTCTACTAACAGAGGAATCTGCAAAAGGAGTATTTGTGTAGATCGAGTGCATAAATAAACCAAAAAACAACCAAACCCACTGCCATCAAGTTGATTCCATCTCATAGTCACCCTATTAATGGTTCCCCAGGCCTCCCAACTCTCTGTGGGAGCTGACAGATCCATCTTTCACCCTTGGAGCAGCTGGTGGGTTTGAAACTCCAATCCTGTGGTTAGCAATCCAACCCTTACTCAATCATGCATTATACAGGTCAATGAGCCCTGGTGGCACTATGGTTTATGTGTTGATCTGCTAACTGCAGAGTTGGCAGTTCAAACCTAACCAGCTGCTCCATTAGAGGAATATGAGGCTGTCTGTTCTCATAAAAATTTAGCCTCAGAAACTGTTCATAGGGAAACTATGAGTTATGCTCATGAGGTTTCACTTCATTGTGCTCATGCAGAACTTGTACACAGGCCAAAGGGAAACTGTGCAAATGGAACAAGGCAATACTGCATGGTTTAAAATCAAGAAAGGTGTGCAGCAGTTGTATCCTCTCATTAAACTTGTTCAATTGGAGTAAATAACCCCAGAAGCTGGATTATATGCAAAAGAATGTGATATCATGCTAGAGCAGGGGTTCTCAACCTGTGGGTCGCACCCCCTTTGGGGGTCGAACGACCCTTTCACAGGGGTCGCCTAAGACCATTGGGAAACAGATATTTCTGATGGTTTTAGGAACCGAGACACCGCTCCTCTATCCGTCTCTAGGCAGGTCCACCTACATGCAGATACGCCCACATACAAGTACCTGGTGTACCTGGTGTGACAACTGTTGCCCATGCTACACCATGCTTCAAGACAAAACTTCATTTATTTGTCATTAGAAATAAATATTTCACAACATATAAATATATGTTGGTTTTGTGATTAATCACTATGCTTTAATTATGTTCAATTTGTAACAATGAAAATACATCCTCCATATCAGATATTTACATTATGATTCATAACAGTAGCAAAATTACAGGTATGAAGTCGCAATGAAAATAATGTTATGGCTGGGGGTCGCGACAACATGAGGAACTGTATTAAAGGCTCGTGGCATTAGGAAAGTGGAGAACCACTGGTCTAGAGCAAGGTTTATTAAGAACCTGCGATATGCAGATGCCATAACCTTGGTTGTTGAAAGTGAGGAGGACTTGAAGCACTTGCTGATGAAGAGCAAGGATTGCAGCCTTCATGGTGAATGGAGAAAAGATCGAAATTATCAAGAATGTCATTTTGCTTGCATCTACAGTCAATGCTCATGAGAGCAGTAATCCAAAGATCAAAGGGCAGGCACATTTCACAGAGCAGATCAGCTGCATAAGACCTCTTTAAAGTGTTGAAGAGCAAAGACGCCCCTGTGAGGACTCGAGTGCGCCACTCCAGGCTGGCGGAGTGGTATTTTCAGTCATTTCACATGCATGCGAAAGTTGCACAAAGAACTAGTGAGCTCCCCCTCAGTGACTAAGGGCGATACAGGGGACTGCACCGGAAACACAGTGTGGGAATTGCACCTGACTTGATCCCACCACACCGAGGCAAATCACTGGGGAAGTGCAGCAGAACAGCAAGGGAATGGAGTGGCAAGGTCCCCAGGGAATGCTGAAAGTGGACTTTGGGGCCAGGGCATGTTACCCCAACAGACTGGACTGGAAAACACTCCTAAGGGCCAGCAAACGATCCCTGAACTAACTACAAGCTTTTCTCTTGTGAACTGTTTTGTTCTTTCTTTGTCAGTGGTTTGTTTTTGTTGTTTTGTTGTCTGGTTGTATACTGTTGCTTTGTTTTCCTCTGTCTTGTTTTCGTGCATGTTAGTGACTCCACAGGTCTGTCTGAATAGGACAGGTTGGATGAACTATCTGGAGGAAAAACAATGGGACCGACAGTTCCGGGGGGACTTGGGGTGGGGTGGTAAGGGGGGTAAGGAAGTGGTGTTAACAAACCCAGGGACAAGGGAAAAACATGGGACCCCAAATGGTAGAGAAGGGGGAGTGGCAGGCATGGTGGGAAATGATCATGGGTAAGGTTGCTTAGAGAAGAGGTATACTCTAGCCCAGGTGGCGATGAAGCATGGTAGTAGGGCAGGAGGAAAGTCAAGGGAGATGGAGGAAAGAGCTAGGAGTCAAAGGGCATTCATGGAGGTCTAGACAAAGACATGTACATGCAAATATATATAGGAGGATGGGGAAATAGATCTATGTGTCTATATTTATAGGTCAAGTATTAAGGTGGCGGAAGGACCTTGGGCCTCTACTCAAACACTCCCTCAATGCATGAATACCTTCTTTTATTAAATTGGAACTCTATGATGCTCACTCTCCCGACACAACGGCTGGAGCCAAAGTGGGTGAACAAGTAAATGTGGCGAAGAAAGCTGATGGTGCCCGGCTATCAAAAGAGATAGTGACTGGGGTCTTAAAGGCTTGAAGATAAACAAGTGGCCATCTAGCTCAGAAGCAACAAAGTCCACATGGAAGAACACACCAGCCTGTGTGATCGAGTGGTCCCAAAGGGATCAGTTACCAAGCATCAAAGAACAAAAAATCATATCATTGACTGCACACCTCCATGATAGGATCGCTGAAGACAAATGGGTGCATAAGCAAATATGGTGAAGAAAGCTGATGGTGCCCGGCTATCAAAAGAGATAGTGTCTGGGGTCTTAAAGGCTTGAAGGTGAACAAGCGGCCATCTAGCTCAGAAGCAAATAAGCCCACATGGAAGAAGCACACCGGCCAGTGCGATCATGAGGTGCCAAGGGACCAGGTATAAGGCATCATGCAAAAAAAAACAACAACGATATAAGTGTGTGTATGTATGTCTATATATGTGTATATGTATATGTATATATATACCATATTAAATGAAGGGGGAAGTGCAGAGTGGAGACCCAAGGCCCAAGTGTCGGCCAATGGAGATCTCCTCATAGAGGCGTTTAGGAGAGGAGATGGGTTAATTAGGGTGCGAGGTAGTACCGATGAAGAACACAGCTTTCCCCCAGATCCTGGATGCTTCCTCCCCCCAACTACCATGATCCCAATTCTACCTTGCAGGCCTGGATAGGACAGAGGCTGTACACTGGTACATATGAGGGCTGGAGGTACAGGGAATCCAGGGTGGATGATACCTTCAGGACCAAGGGTGTGAGGGACGATGCTGGGAGAGTGAAGGGTGAGTGGGTTGGAAAGGGGGAACTGATTACAAGGATCCACATGTGACCTCTTCCCTGGGAGAGGGACAGCAGAGAAGGGGGGAAGGGAGACTCCGGATAGAGCAAGATATGACAAAATAACGAGGTATAAATTACCAAGGGCACATGAGGGAGGGGGGAAAGGGGAGGGAGGGGAAAAAAAGAGGACCTGATGCAAGGGGCTTAAGTGGAGAGCAAATGCCTTGAGAATGATTGGGGCAGGGAATGTATGGATGTGCTTTATACAATTGATGTATGTATATGTATGGATGGTGATAAGAGTTGTATGAGTCCCTAATAAAATATAAAAAAAGAAAAGAGGAGAAAATGATTAGGGCAAAGACTGTACAGATAGATGTGCTTTATACAACTGATGTATGTATATGTATGAACTGTGATAAGAATTGCATGAGCCCCTAATAAATTGTTAAAATTTAAAAAAAAAAGAACTAGTGAGCTCAAAGAAAGACTGAGGCATTTAACTTATAGTGTTGGTGAAGAACACCAAAGTACCGTGGACTGCTAGAAGAATAAACAAATCTCCCTGGGGAGAAATCCAGATAGAATCCTCCTGAGAAGCGAGTACGGGGAGACATGGCCTCGTTCTTTGGACATATTCTCAGGAGAGGCAAGTCCTTGGGAAAGGACATCAGGCTTGGTCAAAGAGAAGAGGAAGGCCTTCGATGAGATGGGGTTGAGACAGGGCTGCAACAATGGGCTCAAATACAACAAATGTCAGGGTGGCACCGGATTGGGCAGTGTGCTGCTCTGGCCTGCCTAGCATATGAGGATGAAGGGTCTGATGGAGCCTACTAACAAAAATAAGAAGGACAACGATGATGAAGGGATGAGGAGGGAGTCTGGCTATTCTGACAAAGGGGTCACAGTCACCTCTTTGAAAGTCAGATCTGCCAGTCCCACCATCAAGTCGTTTGTAAGGGCTGCTTCTCAAAATGCAGACTACAGGGATTACTTTTTCACATGCACACGCACTCGTGGGGATTATCTCGGGCCAGTTGTCCATGGCTATAAACAAGCTAGCATGGTGGTGTCCTGTCATACGGGGCCAGCATTCTGTACTATACATGATCTGGGCTTCAAAAGTATTTGTTGCTGTAAAACAGGTATTCAGAAAAATCTGATACCTATTCACTGCATGAAGCAATTTTTCACTTGAACTCTTCAAGAGCTTGAGCTAAGAGTTTTTCCCAGACTTCAAATTTATTGACCTGGAAAAGATTTCCTTGTGAACTGAAGATCCTAATATACAACAATGAAATTACAGTTCCACCAATTAATAGAAACTCTGATAATGCCAAATAACTCGCTTTCAGGCTCTATTTCTTCTTCCATAAGCAACTCCAGAAGACTCGTTTGGTTTGGCATGGAGGATCGTGACACGCTTTGACAACTTGGGAGTGTCATATCGTTTCAGCACTTAAAAAAAAATCCACGCACTTCTGACTTCAACAAAAGTTAAAAGACACATTCATAGCCTTTGCTTAGTTTAACAAAATTACGAATACCTACCATCCCAGGAGCCCTGGTGGCATAGTGATGCTGTGTGAGGCTGTGTGGCGGTTAGATTTGAGTCCGTTTGAACCTGCATGAAAGTGTACAGGTAGAGTACAACCTGTCAATCAGGTCACAGCCTAATGATGCCTCCCTAGAGGTGTGGGCTTTTTATAAGAGAGACACTGGGAATTTTTCCTTCCTCTGGCCTTTTGCCTTCCTCCTTGTTAAGAGTCTATGTCTGCCTCCAGAGGCGATCCCGTGTGGATGCATGTTTCCATTGACCTTATGCTGCACCCGCTGACCTGGGCGCTCCCTGCTCCCTGTGTCACCTTTCTGGATCATTGGCCTGCAGCTGCGTGAGTCTCAAGAGAGACTTGCGTTGGACTAGGTTGGAATGCCTGCTTGATATGAAATTGCTTCTCGATATAAAGTGGTTTCTCATACTTATTTAAGTGTCATTGGTTTTATTTCTCGAGACAACCCAGTCTAACAGTCTGCTAAGCACAAGGTCAGCATTGGGAACTACCAGGCACTCCTCAGGAGGAAGATGCAACTTTCGGCTCCTACAACCAATTACAGTCTCGGAAGCCCACCGGGGCAGTTGGACCCAGTCCTGCAGGGTCGCTATGAGTCAGAGTCATCTCCACGGCAGTGTTTTTTAGAGTTAACCCCTCATAGTGAGCTGATGGTGTTCTTCCTATAGATCTGCACTGTCCAGTGCATTAATCATTGGTCATATGGTGGTGTTGGTAAGTGCCATCAAGCCTCTTCTGACTCAGTGGGTCCCTCTAGACAAAAGAAGGCAACACTGCCTGGTTCTTGGCCGTCTTTGTAGTTGTTAGGTCACAGCCCCTGTTGCAGCTACTGCATCAATCCATCTCCTTGGCATGCTCCTCCTGTTCACTGCCCCTCTACTTTACTAAGCAAATTGTCCTTCTCCGGGGATTGGTCTCTCCAGGTAGCATGTCCCAAAGCACATAAGACCAAGTGTCCCCATCCTCGCTTCTAAGGGATAGTCTGGCTGTACTCCCTCCACGGCAGATTTGTTTGCTCTCCTGGTCATCCTCGACATTCTGAGTAATCATGAGTTTGGCTGGAATTGTTTCAGACCAGTCCCTGGAGAGGGACAATCTGCTAGGTAAAGGTCCTCGACAGGATGGATGGACATGGTGGCTGCAAGGGTGGACTCCAGCAGAGGAATCGTTGTGAAGATGGTGCAGGACTGGGCAGTGTTTGTTCTGTTGTGCATAAGTTCACTGTGGGTCGGAACCAACTTGATGATATCTAACGGCAACATAAATGTTTCAAAGAGTTAGTTTTTAAAAGAGAAGAAAAGACTATAAAAGCCATATTAATAGGGTTTTTGATCAAATTTAAATAAAACTTTCATAAAGGTTATAATGGAAATTAATCTCATCTGTTTCATTTCACTCTTTTCAATGTGTCTATTGTGAAATTTAGGTAGACTGATTCTCAGGCAAACGTATCTGGCTTGCATTATATTTCTATTATGCAGAATTATGATAGAGGATAGATTAGTTTTCTTTCGAGCTATGGAGGACTGAACAGAGTAAAGAAAAGAGCAAAGCCACAGGTTACCAGGGACAAAAAAGAATATTCTAAATAGCGGGAGTCAGCAACTTGAAATCAAAGCTCTATCTGCCTAAAGCTCCTGGGAACATTCTTAGGGAGAAAGACAAATGTTGGTTGATATTGGGGGGATGGGGAGATCAGTGAAAGATTAACGAATAAAAATAGTTTCAATAAAATATGTAACATTACTAATCATTTCCTTAATATCCAGTTTTGGCCCAACCCAAAACCATGAAACTATTTGAGAGTTTATGTGGATGACTATTTAATGGAATGAAGTTTATATTTCTTTTGTGTTTGTAATAATATGGCAGTGGGGCAAGCCAACTTGTTTTAAATCAGAACCAAATGTGTTCCAGGCATGTCTGAAGTTCAGATTACATGTTGAAATCTATGACAAGGTGATCTTTTTTGCTCTTCTCCACATCAACATTTCGGGGGAGGGTGGCTAGAAAGGCAAAGAAAAAACAGGGTCGCTTTAATCAGACCTACTGCTCTTCATCATTATGCGAACAACTTGTCTATGGAGTGGGTTAGGCAAAGCTCCCTTAGTACCTGAGTCGTACAGTAAGGGGAGAGAAAAGTTGTGAAGTCAGAGAAATTTGAGTTCAACTCTTACTGCCATTTACTGGTGATATAACTCTGCGCAAGCTGTTAAGGCTCTGCGGTCACCTGTAAATATATAAATAAGCACATTGAAAACAGGAAAGCCATCGACCTGGACCTCAAAGTCAAAAGGAAAAAAATCTAAAAAGCTCAATGTTGCATAAGAGTCAGAGATAATACAGCACGGGAATTCCAGAAATGAACATGATAAACAGCTTTGGGGCTGATTATTTCCAAGTGGGAAAGGATTTAGACATGGGAGATGAGGGAAAGGAATTCCAAGTAGAGAAACTGTTGTGCAATGCCAAGTCTATCTGATTCCAAAGTCTGGGTTTCCCTTTGACCTCGGAGCACTGAAAATAGCGAGTAGGCCTAGTAGAAGCCACCAGGTGCTTTCACCCGCTGGCAACCCCCGATCTCGACTTGTGTCTATTCTAGATGTTTCATATAAATGGAATCAGATCATCTGTCTTTGAATGTCTGATTTACTTCACAAGCGGAATGTTTTCAAGGTTCACCCATGTCAGAACATGTCTCAGAACATACCATCACTTGTATCACCACTTATCCATCGTCCTCCTCTGTGTTTCCTTACGTCCATTTCCTCGCCCTTCTAAACCTTGTGCTTGGGTACAGGATACCCTTCTGATGTCAAACGCTGAAGTTTTCTAAGGTGTGCTTACCTGACTAGTGTTAAAGACCCGTCTCTTGCTCGCCCGAAAGTTAAGCCACAGGGGTGAGTTCAGTTCCCGACCTGGGGGATGACTACGGGCTATAGTTTTGGGGTATAGCCCCTCTCTATCCTATGTAAAGTGGAAAGATATTCCACTTTATATACACACCCATTTTGTCCACGGACTCACCTTGGGCCGGGCAGATTTAACAGAAACACTCTCTTTGTCCATTGCTAAACTGAGCTTGTTGAGCCAAGGCTACTTCACGTTGGACCTCTGTGATGGCTAGATTGTACTTCTGTGTGCAGTCCAACCTACCAATCAGGGCACAGCCTGGTGGTGCCTCCTGGGGTGTGTACCCTTATGTTAAGAGCTGCAGTAGAGAACGTCGCTTGTTCTTGAATCTCCCCTTGCTGCTGACTGGTTCTAGGTCTCACACGTAGGGCTGATGGCCCATGTTGTTTGCCAGCCTGGAAGGTGTTGGTGCCCTGCCGGGTGGCTGCAGACCTTGGGTCCACACAACCCTGCAGCCAGTGGCCTGTGATCACTCTGCTTTCTGTTTCATCCACTGGCAGCTGCATGAGTCTGGGGAGCCGACAGCTAGCATCTGACCCACTAGAGTGAGTGAGCTGGGCCACTTTCTGAATATAAAATTCTCTATATATAAAGTTCTTTCTTAGACATATGACTGCCACCTGCTTTTATTCCTCTAGAAAACTCAATCAATGCCATCTTGTTAGAAAAGGTCTGAAGTGCTAAGATAATTAATAAGTGTCCTGTGTTCCTTAAGAACTTATTTCTTAAGTAAGTGAAGGGAGACATTGGACAGTGTAAGACATGAAAAAATAATCATTTATAACTTATCAAAGGGCCTGTAGGGGGCAGGAATGAGGAGCTGATTCCAAGGGCTTAAGTAGAAAGCAAATGTTTTAAGAATGATGATGGCAACAAATGCACAAATGTGCTTGACACGATGGATGGATGGATGGATGGATGAATGGATGGATGGATGGATGGATTGTGATAAGAGTTGTATGAGCCCCCAATAAAATGATTTTTTTTTAAATAAACCTTATTTCTATACTCAGGAAGGCCAAGTCCATGAACTACAGGTTGTAGACTGACTGAAAACAGGCAAAACAACGTCAGTAAAGGTGTTGGCTCGGAGACATGCTCTATTATCCCTGTTGGTCCTGCTTCCAACGCTGCCTGCACACATGCACCTCCTGTAAAATGTGGAGTCGCATAGCCAAGTTACTACAGAGCAAGGCAGCCTCACTTCCAAGACCTAGGAAAACATTTAGGGGCTCTTATTTCTTAAACTCAGCAGTTTGCTGCTGATAAATTGCAAGTCTACTTTTATGAAATTAAGCAGATCCCCTCCTCTCAAGACATTTAATTTGAAAAAATAAAAAAGACTCTTTGAGAACTAAACCATCAATTTTCATCTCTGAAAAGAATCATTTGTTTCTGTTAAAGTTGATCTAACATCTGATGATAATTTATGCCACTTAAAGTCCTTGGTTTGTTAACATGAATTCCTTTTTCATCAGTAGGCAGAAAACCACCTTCAAACAATGCTTGAAGAACAATTTTAAGGTAATAGTCTTTGGCTTAGGATAAAAGTTATACCAGATATATTTGCCTCAATTTCCTTTCATAAGACAGTGTGTAAATTTATGATGCAAACACAGCGGTCATATTCTAAGCCATAGCTTTACTCCTATTCCCGAAATTAAACGTCAGTTAAGGAATCAAATTCTATCTCAGTTAAAAATGAATGTGCTTTGCAGGCAATAGTCAGGTTATAAATGCACAGCCCGTAGTCACAAACCACCCACATAAAGTCAAGAATGTGAAATATTGTAGTACAGACGAGGGTTCACAATAACAACCGTACACTATTCTCTTTCTATGTTACACAGGTGTTAGTGGGTCTGGAAGTGTTGCTCTAATGTTTTTGATGGAAAGGAAAGTGCATGACATAGGCTATCCCAAGACAAGCATTTGACTAACTGGCATTATAATTGTAGTATTCCAATTTACATACAAATTACATGACAGATTTAGGAAGATAACTCATTTATAATCCAGGACTGGTGGTAATAGAATACATAGTGGACCTTCACTAGGGGCCTTCCAAAAGTTCAGGGGCAAAGTCTATTATCTTTTTATAAATAGTTTTGTTGGCATATACTTCACATATTAAACAATTAAGATTTGTGCAATCATCACCACAATTTCCAAACATATTCTTCTCATACCCATGTTATTAGCTCCCCATTTTCCCCCTACCCTTCCCTCTGTCATCTCTTAATACTATTTCTCCACAAAGTTTTTAAAGCCCCTTCACATATTTAGTTACTTTCATCGACAGATCTATCTTCTCGGGTTCTTTTTTGGACTCTCTGTACTTTGCAGGCTTTAAACTAATTTTCTTACTTTCGGGGAAATGCAGTGACTTAAGCCTACATTATTCCAGGTTCGTGATGGTCAGTTTTCTCCTGAATCACTATTTCAGAAGCACCGTGGACGGCTCGCCGCCCCTTGGCGTTGAGGGCGTTCGCGCGCAGAGCTCTCCCGCGTTCCTGATGCGCATGCTTCCAGCACTCATCCCAAAAGGTACAGCTCACGCTTCTCTGACGTAGCGTTCCTTGCTGGTTTTGCTGAGTCTGTTAGGTTAAGTTCAAAGTAAACAAATAGGTTTGATCCTAAATGCACAACATACAATACTGAGACGATCTACTTTAAAATGATGCACTGTCCCAGGAAAGGCTGTCTCAGATAAAAGGTATTTTACAATGTCTGCTTGGGAGCAGGGTGGCTTCAAAAAAGTTTATGAAAAGTGAATTAAAAGAGACTGGAATATGTCCCCAGATGTTTTGGAGTCCCCTCATTTACAAAAGATACATATGAGCAGCACAGCTCAGCCTGAAGAGGCTGGGGAAGCGGTTTTCCAACCACAGTGAACATTCCTTGTTTGCTTTCCAAGCGCTCACTTTCTCCTTCACCCACCACACCATCCCACACTCCAGGCACGGGCTTTAATTGCCTTACAAAACCATCACGCCCCGTCTCAGGCCTGGACACATGACTTCACTGGGTTAATGAGGTGCCAGGAAGCATGTTCTGTGATTTTTCTGGGAGATAAGCTCTCTGGTTCCTGGACGTCCCCATAGGAGATGCCTCCTCATAGTGCTATTGTGAACTAGAAGGGCTTTGCAAACGAGGCAGGCAGTATAGTAACTGAAGGATTGTCAGATACATGGAGGTGCAGTCCTGTGGTCATAATAATCTCTGAACCCATTCTACCAACAGTAAAAACTACTTGGAGAAACAAAGTACTTTCTTGCTCACATTCATTCATCTGCTCTAAATTTACTATTGCTTGGAACCAAAATATTCCATTTTACTACCAATAGTGTGTGTGTGTGTGTGTGTGTGTGTGTGTGTACCAAATGCACTACCATCGAGTCAATCCCAACTCATAGTGACCCTATGAGATGCTCCCTTGAGGGTTTCCAAGACTGTAAATCTTTACAAGATCAGAAAGTCTCACCTTTCCCCCATAGATAGTAAGAGTGAGGGAACTATTTAGTACCATTGCTCACCAAATTCAATAACACTGAAACTCCATAAAAGCATATGCATCAGTAAATGTGTGTTGGCGTGCTAGAAGTTGAAAGCAATTCAAAAGATTTAGGACATAATTTGAGTTACACAAGGAATAACAACAATATTCATGTACTTGCTGAATCATTTCATCTCTAGGAGGCTAGGGACTCAGAAGTAATCTAAAACTACTACCATAACATGTGCTCGGAAATATTTGTAACAAGCAAAACAAGGGGAAAAAAATACAGAATTAGGACAATTTAATTAAAAGTACTTATTCAAACAAAATTAAGGTCTTTTGAAAGGTAACTAGAATGCCTTTGAAGTAATGAGGAAGAGCAATAATGATAAACTAGTTTTTAATCAAGGTATAAAATCCTATGTATTAGATAGCTAACCCAAAGCTGTATTATATGAAGGCGAATATTGTATCAGAATTGAAGGAAGACTGATTAACAACCTTCCATATGCAGGTGATACAACCTTGCTTGCTGACAGTGAGGAGGACTGAAAGCACTTGCTGATGAAGTTCAAGGATTGCAGCCTTCAGCGTGGACTGTACGGCCATGCAAAAAAAAACCTTCACAACTGGACCAACAGGTAACATGAAAGACGGAGAAAAGATTGAAGTTGGCAAGGATTTCATGTCGTCAAGGAACTCATCTTGCTTGCATCCCCAATCAATGCTTAGGGAAGCAGCAGTCATGAAATCAAAACATGCATTGCAGTGGGTAAACCTGCTACCCAAGACCTCTGTAAAGTGTGGAAAAGCAAGGAGGCTATTTTGAGGATTAAGGTGCCCCTGACCTCAAGCCAAGGTATTTTCAATGGCCTCAGTGCATATGAAAGGTGGACACTCTGAGTAAGGAAGACCAAAGAAGAATCCATGCACTTGAATTGTGGTGCTGGTGAAGAACAACAGTCAAAATACCATGGACTGCCAAAGAACAAACCAGTGTCTTGCAAAAGAAGTACAACCAGACGCTCCTTAGAGGCAACGATGGTGAGACTGCCTCGCCTGCTTTGGACATGTTGTCAGGAGAGACCAGTCCCTGGAGAAGGACATCGTGCTTGGTAAAGGTGAGGGACAGCAAAAAGAGGACGCTCCTCCACCAGATGAACTGACACCGTGGCCGTAACAGTGGGCTCAAACATAAGAACAATTGTGACTGGCAAAGGACCAGGTATGTTTTGTTCTGTTGTACATAGAGCCGCGATGAGTTTTAACCAACCAGATGACACCTAATAACAATCACTCTTATTTAAAAGTCCACAAGAAAAAGCTAGGCCAACATGTGTGTGCTAGGGAAGGCTCTAAGTCTTAAGTGACCGCGTGTCAGTGAAGTTGATCTGAGGGAAAGTCCCTTCTTGCTTACATCCATCTGGGCTGAGTATCCTATAGCTTACAACCAAATTAGGGGCTAATGATAACTGATTTTTATTGGGATATAAACATAGTATGTTACAAATGACCCTCAAAATGCATACCACACATACATACATAAAAATAAATGTCACTTGAGCTTTGTGACCCCTTATGACCCCTGGATAAATTATAACTTTTGGGATGCACATTGAATTTTTTTATTTTAAATTACTATTATTTTCATGTCTTACACCAACCGCACCCTTCCCTCAGTTTGTTGTTTGTTCCCTGGGAGGGAGGAGGGGGTATGTGTCATTCATTGTAATCAGTTCCCCTTCCTTCCCCACTCTCCCCACCTTTCCCCTACCCTTGTGGTATCACTAGTTTGATTCCTGTTTCTGGATTCCATGTGTCATGAGCTCTTATCTCTTATCTGTACCTGTGCACATGCTCCAGTCAACCTGAAGTAAAAGGCAGTACTGGGGTCATGACAGTAGGGGGTGAGGAAGCCTCAAGGAACCAAGGGAATATTGTGTTTCATCGGTGCTTTACTGCACCCTGGTTGACTCATCCCTTCCCTGTGACCCCTCTGAGGAGATGCCCCATTGTCTACAGATGGGCTTTTGGATCTCTGCTCCATCCCTCCTTATTCTCAACAATACGGTTTTTGTTTGTTTGAGTATCCTGATGCCTGTTACCCAGTTCTAACACCTCATGTTCACACAGACTGGTGCGATTCTTCCATGTGGGCTTGTTGCTTCTCTGCTAGATGGCCACTTGTTTAACTTCAAGCCTTTAAGATGCCAGATGCTATATCTTTTGATAGCCGGACACCATCAGCATCGGCTTTCTTCAGCATATTTGCTTATGCACCCATTTTGTCGTCAGTGATTATGCCAGGAGGGTGAGCATCACAGAATACCAGGTTGTTAGAAAAAAGTGTTCTTGCATTGAGGAAGGGCATGAGCAGAGGCCCAAAGTCCATCCACCACCTCAGTGTATTGCCATATAAATATAGGTACATTGGCCAATACCTCTATTGTTATGAATTAATGTATTTACACATGTACACACCGATGCTTAGACCTCCATCCATAGCTTTGCTTCCTATATTGTTCCTCTGTTTCCTTTACCTTCGTCCTACCCCACCATAATACTCACCCACCTTCTGCCTCTTAGTAATTCTTCTCAGATTTTTTATTTAATGATTTACTGAAAAGAAAATAAGAGCTACTGTGAATTTGTATCTAGTACTATCCTTAACTAAATGCAGTAGGAAAATGACTGTCTTCCATAGGATCGTTTAAGATGAACAAAATCAAACTGAAAGCACAAAACAGTATGGCTGCTTTAATGGAGTGATCAGACACCCCCTCGTGGTGCCGCACCGAGAGCAAAATTCACCCCCTACAGTCAAGGATCAGCAACAAGAGCTTCAGTCTGGGGCATCTTGAAGCAATTACTGAGCAAATCTTTGTTCAAAAACTTAATGAAGTACAAAATATGGAAAAACACAGATGTTCCCTCCCATCCCTCTCCAATTACACTTTGTAAAAGATGATCAAATCTTGCTGTTGAGCAGAACAGTGTTGTTTGGGGGATAATCTGATTCATGAACAAATAGCCCATGGGGAAAAAGCCCCTTGTCATCCTCCTCCCCTCCTCCCCTAGCAATGGAAGAAAAACCGGTCTCCGAATTCTCAAACGGAGATGCTTGATTGAGCCATCAGTATGGTACTGCACCTCATCTGTTTCCAGGTGTGAACGCGGGAAGGGTCAGCAGCAGGGAAAGGGCAGGTAAGCGACTTGAAGGACTCCTCATGGAGCTAGATGATCAACATCATTGTAGATGTCCCTCGGACGTTACTGACTGAAAATCTGACTGTCCCAAACCCGTCCCATCACCCCCACAGTAAAAGCACAAAGGGCAAAGACAAAAGAGAACACTATAGTGTCCCGATATTAACCAAAGCTTAGCTACAACCGTAAACGGAACACTGCATAGACGCGATGTCTGACAATGACACAAAGCAAAGTAGGTGTCCAGCCAGGAGCAATTGACATGGTCAATGAGATGGACATTTTTCTCTAATACTTTTTGGTGGAAATATTCATTCTCAGAAGCAGGAGCTGAGGAAATGGTAAAAGCACACATTTATAAAAATCTGTAAGTTATGGGGGAGTACAAAGGTCTGTCATATTCTAGATAAACAGAGCTCAGAAGCACCACCTCTCAGAAAAGGTGACTAAGTACTACTTGGTCTAGAATGGGTCAAGAATGTGTGAAAATCCATGGTGTGTGGAACAAACAGAAAGGTTTACTAGAAGAATTCAGGGTACTCCGTGCACTCAACTGTACAGAGGCAACCTCAGGTGTTAGGAAAAGCTGGTGTCTGCAGGATGGAAGAGCATACGCCTACATTCCCGAGGGGAATGAGTCTTCTAAGTTGTCTGTCAGCACCTAAAATTCAGAGCGCTTGACCCAACAAGTTGTCGAACTGCATCTTCAGACGCTCACTCTGCCAGTCCACCTGAACTCCTCATAGCTTGCACCTGACAAATGCAGATTTCAGAATCTGCTTTCCCATTTTTACCATGGGTCCCCAGTTCATGCACACAGACGGCACTGGATGGGATCAGCTTCCAATGGATGAAGGTGGGAACAAAAGTCGTACATAATGGGGTAACCAAGTGTTCGCCAAAGAGCCTGGCAGTGCAGGGGCGAAGTGCTTGGATGGTAACTGAAAGGTAACTCAAAACTCATTGCCATCAAGTTGATTCAAACACAGAGTGACCCTGAAGGACAGGGTAAAACTGCCGCTGGGAAGCTCCCAAACTGTAACTATTTGCGAGAGTAGAAAGCCCAGTCCTTCTCCCATGGAACAGACCGTGGTTTCCTACTGCTGGCATTGCAGTGAACAGGATTAGAGGCTGCTATTGTTTGGTAAACACTAGTCTAGAGGTTGCTAGGAAGTGTTAACATATGATTACAAGTAATAGACCACTGTCAGTCTGTCCTCTTGTGATGGCCTGTTCATTGATATGATGTTCGAAGCCCTGCTCCTGATGTTTCAAATACCAGTAGCGTCATCCACTGTTTCCAAACTAAATCAAACAAGAAGGCCTTGTGATCAACAATCGGCCAATGAATGGATCACAGCAGAATATGACCCGCAGCAAACACAGAGCTAGAAACGATGGCACAGGGAAGGCAGCACACGGTCCTGTTGTACGTGAACTAGCTAAAGACAACTTGAGAGTAGCTGACAACGTCATAATGTAAGTCATCTACGTAAGTAAAGCAAATTACCTCCCATAGCACGGGTGCACCTCACCTGGTCAGTGAAAGGCCTGAAAGCAAAAACTGAGGCTTCTGAAAGGAGGCTTCTGCCTCCGGACTGAAGCACAGCTCTGCTAGATTCACAGTTTCCAACCTTGCCCGACTGACAGATTTTGCACTTGTTGGCTCCCACAATCATTAGGGCCAATTCCATAAAATGAATTAATTGCTCTCTAGCTGTCTGTCTTTCTGCTATCTGGTATCTACCTATCTACCTACCTACCTACCTACCACATATTGGCTCATTTTCTCTGGTGAACCTTCATGCAGGAATGACAAGGGCTAAGGTGACTTCTCAGTCTCTGGCAAATCCAGAAAGCTGATCACCTTAATGGGTGATTGGAAAAGCTGTCTCTCTAAAGGGGACGTGAGTTTTAAGGGGGCGTGGTGCTTCTCCTGTCCAATGCTCTGAGAATGAAAAGTTACTCCATGCACAGTACTGAGCACCGAACCTAGCACTCAATCATTATGCAGGATTGCTATTTTTACATATTCAAAGTCCCATGATCCATTCATCCGCACAAAAGCATGCTGGGCTGTGGCACCCTGCACCCCATATGTGCATCAGACTTTTCTGAGGTTGAGTCAGGCCCCTTCTTACTTCAGTGTTTCTGAAACACCACAGACAAGGGCCTCTGATACATGAAATACCATTCGTTCCTGATGTATCACTGATGGTACTGGTTTTCGTTACCATCTAGTCGAGTCCACCCACTCGCGCCCCCACATGTGCAGAGGGAGTGTTTGCAAGGCAGTTACTATCAGGAGCATAGCTCTACTTCCTTCTGAGGTGGCTCTGAGTGGCTAAACTTCCAACCCTTTGGGCCAATCAAGCAAAACCATGCATACCTCTCAGGAGCTCATCCATCACTGATTCAGAATAGAAACTATAAAGCTTTGAAATTCAAGCTAGGTGTGATACAGAGTTGACTGGGTCCTCAAAATAGTGAGAGCTCTCTGAATGAACCCATCTATCACTGGCACTGTCCTGTCCTTCACTGGCCCAAATGCACTCGGAGCCCCAAACACTGTCCTCACTCACAGACCACACTTGCATCTCTGCTCCCGCCAGTGCCGTCTGCTGTGTTCCTGAATCCATGAATTAAATATGGGAATTTGGTTTAAAGACATTGGAGGCTTCTAATCAACCCCTCCATGTTCAGAAATGACCCTGACCCTATAACAAAAAAATAAGTGAATGGAGGTACATTCATATTTTATAATTATAATAAAACATGTATGTGTGTGCAGCTCTTTTGCATGACTCCTCAACTGAACCAACAGTATTTTGTTTTTGGTTGTACTGATAAAGCACTTCTACTGCGACATAACCACCGCTCACACCATTCCTCTGTGTACATGTAGGGTGGCTGAGAGTTTCTGTTCAAAGAGATCTCCTCAAATGATCTCTAGGAAGTCTTCCGGAAGGAGGCAGGAAATGCTGAGCCCTCGGTCCCATCCTGACTAGCTATCCAAGGTATGGGGCACACTACTTCCCCCACTACCCAGAACATACCAGCTACCGACCCCCAGCTGCTCCTCGTGGAAAGAACACGTAGGCTAATGAGGAGCCCACTCATAGAATAAAATGGGGCTCCTTGGCCACTCAAAATCTATTTACATTAGTGAGTCATTGATCCTACCAAATAACATTTCAGTTTTTTCTGACATTGAAGTGTATATATATATATATGTGTGTGTGTGTGTGTGTGTGTGTGTGTGTGTGTATATATATATTAAAAAGTGGTTTACAACGCAGAGCAGTAAAACTGGCAGGTTAAAGTTCAAAACATGCAAGCATGAAAACAAACCCACTGCTGTCGAGTCAATTCTGACTCATGGCCAAGAAAAACCATAAATAAATGTCAATAAACTGCCTAAGAACACTGTTCTCTTTTCCATAAGAATTTTAATCCACATGTACAACTTCTCAAGTTCTTACGGGGGAAAATATCCTATATTAGAAACTACCTACATGTGTGTATACTAACTAGAAATTTTAAATAAAGAAATATTTCCATTTTCTCTGAAGCTTCTGGGTGCCAGGTTGATGGGAATTTATCATTGAACAGGTAAAAAATAAATGGGAGATGGGTGAAACAGAATGCGCAAAACATAGATAAATAATGAGATGCTTTAATAAAATAAGTGGAGCGTCTGTGCATGAACACAGAAAGGAGAGAAGTGCCAAGCAATACTTAAATGCAGCAATTATATGTAAACAAACAATTGTATACAAATTCGTAAGAAGCCCCTAATATTCATAAGGCACCCGAGGAACTAAATATTTATGATACACAAATTATTCATGTGCCATGTGGCACTCAATATTCATAAGCTTAATTAGGCCACCCATGGTGGCATCCATTCTCGTTCTCTGCCCAAGACGCACCAAAGCCAATGTTGCAGCAAGGCCATGTGAAGCCAGTAGACACAGAGAAGGAGACTCGGGAAATGCCATTTCTTTAATCTGCTGCAGTTCTAAGTGTTTACTTCCGCCTCTCCTTTCCTTCGCATCTCACAGTGCTCTAACTCGTTCAGCAAACCTCGGAGAGCCCTTCCATGGCCCGTGAGCCTTTCTGCTCCATGGTGACCCAGCTGAAGCAGACTACTGGACAGAGGGCACTTTACATGGGCCAGGAAGGTCTTGGGGGGCCCCTCGGCATGTGGTGCTTCTGCCCACTGTTAGGAGACCTCAGGTGATCACAGCAGGGAAGGGGGAGTTTTGCTGAAGGATAAGGAGGGTATTCTGCTTATGGTAACAGTGGCAGGACGTTGGGGACGAGCAGAGCAGTAATCATGGCACAACATGACAAGTGTAGTAATGTGACTGAATGGTCAATGTGGGGGATACAGGCTAAAACCAAATCAAGCAGACAAATTCTCCATAACTCCAGAAAATAAACTTCTGATGTCTGCCTCCAAGACCCAGCAGTATTACAAGTATGCTTTGGCGATGAAAGCAAGACTCACACCACTCTGCGTAAGTCTACCTCTAGTCCCTAAGAGAAAAATGGAGCTGTAAAAGTTTAAAAATTATAACCGGGGTATTTAAGATACGTTTGATAAAGGAATGTTTCATTTTGCATAACACTGTGGACTTTCTTCTCCAAGTTTCTACATGTTGCTAAAGTAGTGTTTGAAATGTTGCAAAGATTGAGTTCATACACTGAGGGTACAGTTACTGAAGAGTGGAGAAAGGATTTCCAGAAATAATGGAAAAGGGGCCTCAGCTAGGAGTTACCTAACCAGTCTCTGTGCTCCAAATGATAGAAAAACGAGCACCAGGGACGTTCTGTGACTTTTCAAAATTCAAATGTTGGCGTGGGGAAGATCATCCAGGTCCACACTATGGAAGAGTTCCCATTTCCATCCAGTGTCCAAGAACGTGGGAGAGCCAAGACCAAACCCATACTGCTGCCCCTGCACTGAAGCACTTCGCCAGATGGTACGTCCAGGAAAAGAGAGCTTGGCTTCGTCGCCATGGCACCCGAGCCCAGAGCCGGAGCCGTGCTGGCATAGAGGAAACATGCAGATTGGTGTTGAATGAGGTGAAGCGGGGCGGGAAGAAGGGGGTAAGGGGGGGAGGATGAGGGGGTAAAATTGAGCCCAGATAACTGGAACTCAGAAGTTTCATCATAAAAATAAATTGGGGAATGTAGTGAACTGAGTTTTCCCCCCACCCCGGATTTGAGCCATGTACGACCTTTATGAGTTTGCTCTCAGTTTCCTGCCATACAAACTGCCCTGAGATTTTACTGCCTTTTTTCTCAATTCCCACCAGAGGGTGGCTGCCTTGACCCTTGCTAGGATTGGTGCTCTTTCAGTAGCAGCTGCTGTGTTCATTGGTCAATACATGCTCTGTTTTGCTTTTGTGCATATTATTCTCTCTGCAGGTCTATCTAGATAAGATAGGCGGGATAAACAATATGGAGGAGAAGGGAGGTAGGGGAAAGGAAGTGGTGTTAACAAACCAGGGACAAGAGAACAAGTGATCCAAAATCCGTGGCAAGGAGGATGTAAGAGGCCTGGTAGGGCTTGATCAAGGGCAATGTAACCGAGAGGAATTACTGAAACCCAAATGAAGGCTGAGTGTGACAGTGGGACAAGAGGAAAGCAAAAGGAAATAGAGGAAAGAACTAGGAGGCAAAGGGCATTTTTAGAGGTCTAAATAAAGGCATGTACATATGTAAATACATTATATATGAGGATAGGGAAATAGATCTATGTGCATATATTTATAGGTTTAGTATTGAGGTTGCAGATGGAAATTTGGTCTCTACTCAAGTACTCCCTCAATGCAAGAACACTTTGTTCTATAAACTGGCATTCCATGATGCTCACCTTCCCAACACAATCGCTGAAGACAAAGGGGTTCATAAGCAAATGTGGTGAAGAAAGCTGATAGTGCCCAGCTATCAAAAGATATAGCGTCTAGGGTCTTTAAAGGCTTGAAGATAAACAAGCAGCCATCTAGCTCAGAAGCAACAAAGCCCATATGGAAGAAGTACACCAGCCTGTGTGGTCATGAGATGTCAATAGGATCAGGTATAAGGTATCAAAGAACAAAAGATCATATCACTGTGAAGGAGGGGGAGTGCGGAGTAGGGACCCAAAACTCATCTGTAGGCAACTGGACAGCTCCTTACAGAAGGGTCACGGGGAGGAGACGAGCCAGTCAGGGTGCAGTGTAGCAATGATGATACATACAACTTTCCTCTAGTTCCTAAATGCTTCCTCCCACCCACCCACAATAATTATTCAAATTCTACCTTACAACTCTGGCTAGACCAGAGGATGTATACTGGTAAAGATAAGAACTGGAAACACAGGGAATCCAGGACAGATGATCCCTTCAGGACCAGTGGTAAGAGTGGGAATACCGGGAGGGTCAAGGGAGGATGGGGTGGAAAGGGGGAATGGTTACAAGGATCTACATATAACCTCCTCCCTGGGGGATGGACAACAGGAGAGTGGGTGAAGGACACGTTGGTCAGTGTAAGGCATGACAAAATAATAATAATTTATGTATTATCAAGGGTTCATGAGGGAGGGAGGTGGGCGGGGATGAGGAGTTGATACCAAGGGCTCAAGTAGAAAGAAAATTTTTTGAGAACGATGGCAATAAATGTACAAATATGTTTGACAAAATGGATGGATGTAGGGATTGTTAATAAGAGTTGTACAAGCCCCCAATAAAATGATTTTTAAAAATTAATAGGGAGAAGTTGTTTCTTCACAATTGAAAACTAATGATGTAAAATAAAGAGAATTAAGTCCTCTACAGTGGCATGAGGAAGGAAAACAATGAAATTTGATTGTCATACACACCAGAACAGAGATAATTTCAAAACATGGTGGTCAACTGTTGAAAGAAATTGCTGAAATACTGTATGTGTATGAAGAGAAAAGCTGAAGTCTCTATTTGACTTTCAGATTAGAGATACTCAATTACTCAATAAAGGAGTTACAATTTACAATTAAACCTGTAACAACAATTAAGAAGAAAAAGCTCAGGACATTCTGAGAACATTCCATTGTCATCCAAACTATTGGATAATCCAGAAAGTTATTCTTTCATATTTGGAATGCATTCAATCCTGACTTTGCTCTGTAGATTTCCTTTCTAACCATACTTCATTTAAACTAAATTCGCCTGCATTTCCCTCTGTGCATTCACCAACTCAAGCCAATTAGGCAGAGTCATCCAGAAGCCAACCAGAGAGAAAAGTTCGGAAGGAAAACTTCCTGCCCAGGCTCCCTCCTGAAAGAAGAACTGGACTTGGCAGTGATAAGGTCACTTCAAGAGAGATGCCTGAATGTTCTGCCTGGGGGATAGATTGCAAAATTTAGAATTATATTGCTAGGAAAAAAACAAAACAAAACTTTTTCTCCACCAGGCCAGGCTTTACAATCTGACCATTCTTACTTGGGCCATTACTGTTATGGTGTTTGCCAGGAATCAACGTTGCATGCAGACAACTACCCCCTTGGTGAGGACAATCCTACTGTACTGTTTTACTGTAGGTGCACGATAACCCAGGCATCCGCACAACTCAGCACAACCTGACAGCACAGGATGGAGCGCCAGTAAGGAGCCCTGGTGGTGCTGCAGGCCAGGCATCGTCTGTTCGACCCCACCAGCCATTCTGCAAGAGAGAGATGAGGCTTTCGGAGACTGTACAGGCTAACAGGCACGGAAACCCTATGGGATACGTCTACTCTGTCATACAGGGTCGCAGTGCGTCAAAATTGAGTCTATAGCATGGGTTTGGGATCTCTTCAGCTTGAAGGGGACCAGCCCCTTGTGGAGACTGAGCTTCACTGTCAAGCCGATTCTAAGGTTTGTCCCAAGGAAACCAGCCTAAGTCGAAGAAGCAAGACTGAGCAAGGCAGCAGGGCAGCAACTCTGAGCTCACCAGGAAGGTGACATCAAGCTCAAATTGTGTGGAAAGAAGAGAGTCGGGAATCTGTGGACTGATGCTCATGGGCTACCAATTTGAAGGGGAGCTTTGGGCTCCTTGTCGATTCTCAATGGAGATAGAATTGAAAACTATATGATGAGCCAGAACTTCTCATGAGGAAGCAATTCCTAAGGAATGTAATTCTGTTGAGGGTTTTACTTTAAAAATCATCACTTCCTGAGCAATGTCATAGAAAACACTAGCAAGGGATGTCTCTCTTTCATGAGTACCAGAGAAGAGGGTACTAAGTACAAGCTTTATATGAGGAATCTGCACCCACCCATTACCATTGAGTCGATTCCAACTCCTGGCTATTCTACATGGGGTTTCCGGGACTATACATCTTTACAGGAGCAGCCAGCCTCACCGTCCTCCCATGCAGTGACTAGTGGGTCTAAATCGCTGACCTTGAAGTGACCATGCCATCCCAGCCATTGGGGCTCCTTACATAAGGACTAAGAAAGGAGAAATGGAAACTTTACACACTTACAAATTGAGAAAGATATTTGATGGGACCTAAGGGGGAAAAAGGTGGAGGGAGATACAGCTACTAGGTCCCTTGCCTCCTTACATCAGAAGTTGTTTATATCCAACTCTTCCAAATCTCCATTTAGCACTCATTCAAGAAGACATCATGTCCAAAAGCTTCCTCTCGGACATTACCAGAGCTCCAGCCATCAGAACGTACTCACTGAAGAAGAAGAAGAATGGAATCATTCCACGGGGCTTACTCAGGCAGTAATGGTGGCTATTACTTTAGGATGGTTTTCAACAGCTGAGGTCAAAGAGAAAAAAAATTCTGCATGATTATTAAAGAGAAAAATAGAGAAGCCAGAACAATACATTCTTTGGCATGTGATATGCTATAGAACAGAAAGGCCAAATATATGAGGTAGAAAAACAAAAGGCGATGATTACAAGAGATTCTTTCACTAAAGTCACAGGGGAAAATGTAGTGATCATTCAAAAGTGCACACTGAATTATGAAAAGAAATATCAACAGCAGAATATTAAAATTCTAGTACTATCGTCTATGGCATACAGGAAAAGAAGAATGGTTAGAAACTAAGACCACAATCAATAGTTCTTTCTAATAGAGAAACGAGACTGTCCTTGCCACAGCACATCCATTCTCTGCTTGACAGAGCGATGGATAAGTTTTCTCGCCATATGACTTTCGCTTGCACTTCTTTTGCTGTCATGTAGGTGGAGCAGGCAAAGGTCGTTGGAGTCACATCGCCTTTCAGCCTTCGGTTACAGATCAATGCCAGCAGGCCCTGGATTGTGAACGCATCCCACTCCTAAACCTGTCTTCAGGTCACCATTGTACGTATGTCAGAACAAGTACGTTTGCTTTCTCTCTAAACTTCAGCTAAGCAAGTGTCTTAATATATACTCCATATTACAATTGTCTAGGCATAAAAAGCATTAATGAGACTCCTCCAGATATAAACAACTTCAACACGACAATACATTATCAATAATGTTCTCGTGTGTATTGCAAAGTAGCGCCCACTGGTTTTTACAAACTATTCTGACACCCCAAGCACTATGTGTCCTATACATCCGTGGGGCATTCATAACAAGAGGACTGCCTGTACTTAAATTTTTAAGTAGGAAACATTCCATGTGAATGTAGTAAGAGACGGCTAAATGAGATTCTTTTTTAAGTACAAACATAGCTTATTCTTGCTGAAAATGTTGTTGGTGCAGCCTTTTTCCCACCCCTTGTCATTAAATAATACTTCCAATAATCATGTGTTGCCACTCCTGTTATGATACAGAGTCAAGGTTTTCACGAACACATTTGAGGGCAAATGACCATGGTTTCCAGGCCAGGTACTTATGTTTAAAAACTCAACGCCGCGTCAGAAAGATTGCGGAGAAGGCGAAGAGATCCAGAAAGTACTGCAGTGTAGCCAAAAACCTTTGGATAAATAACATCTGGCATTAGCGGTTTGCTGTACTTGAGTTTCTCAACTTCCTCTCTGGAGAAACTTAAGTCCCTTTTGGCCTCTCTCAGATTTCCTTAAAAATGTTTCTGGAAACAAATCCTTCAATGTCTTCCATCCTCTTTATCTAGAGAAGGACCACAGGAAGTGCTAGGTGAACTGCTGTGGAGGAAGGCAGTCTCCCCGGGTGTGCCAGCTATCACACGTGCCCAAGCCCGCCTCAGTGCCTCACCCTTTCAACTGGCAGCAAACCAAGCAAGAGCATGAACGCTTGAGATCAGACTGATGTGGTTTCTGATCTTAGTCTCACTGCTCAATAGCTGTTTGACTTTTACCTGCGTGGGCCTCGATTTATCCGATCCATTTTCCTGGGGTTGTTTGAAGGAGGAAGTGAAAAGTTAAATGAAAAAGGACCAGCTCCTGCCTGGTCCAAAAACGTGTTAAGGAGCCAGGGCAAGCCAACGTGACTACGTAACCACCGATGCAGGCTTGCAGCTGGAGCCCCTGAAACCCATGCCATCGGCTGTTCAGTTGTCCCATCTCCTAGAACCTCCTCTCCTTGGGCAGTCTTGTTCTCTTGGAGCACAGCGGCTGCCCCTTCGAGCCTGCCGTAGCCCTCTGCTCCTCCCCTCCTCCACGAAGAAGAGCCATGTAGGAACCTCATACAGGAAAAATAAGCAACCACTCATTCTTCTCTTAACTCAAGCCATCTGGGATAACTTTCTCTCTCTGGCTTGATATTTTCTCCCCTTCACTTGTTAAGTGAAAAAATAAAGTTTTGGAACAATATTATTCAAATTTATGTTTGAGTGGTTTTTTTGTAATAGCAATGATTCTTTTTAATATTATGCTTTGAATATACACATTTTACTTTTGTAACATGATTTTCCCAATGTAAACCCCTGTTTAAATATTATTGAAGAAGGCAATCATATTGAGGAAGGAAATAATAAGAATCCTCTGGGATAAAGTGAGGTTGAGGATGGGCCACAATTAGAGGGCTGAAGGCAATAACGGAGTGCGGTCTGCTGACACCGCCTGCACGTGAACTGTGTGCTCCAGTCAGGGAGGAGATAATACAGAAATCGAGAGTAAGCATTTTTAAAGTTTACAGTACCAGGAAAATGCAATTAAATCTATAGAGAATACAATAAAATTGGGCCTGTGTGTTAAATGTATTTGTTGCTTTTCTAGTTCATTTTTCTAATAACCCATTTTTATTGAATCAGACAAAACTATCCACGGCAGAATAGAACTTTTAAAACACAGGCGCTACACTAAAGATTTATGCCTGAGAGACTTAAAACCACCAGATAAATACAGTCATCCGCAGATGCTTATTTAAAATGACTGCACAGGTAACTAAGAAACTTCCACAAAGTTCAAAGGCCAACCCACTGTAACCTCATTTTACTCAATTGTGAAATAGAGATACAACATACTCCAGGGTACACTTGGCTAGTAATGAATGGCTGGAAGAAACACTAGGCTTTCTTCTCCCATAAATAGTTACAGTCTTGGAAATACACAGGGTCGCTGTGAGTCAGAATTGACTTGATGGCAATGAGGTTATGTTTTCTTTTGTTTTTTGGAGGTTTAAACCCACCCAGCACAGAAGGGTCTAGTGGTCGTCTCCCATTAAGATTCCATTCTATAAAAACCTAGGGGGCATGTCTCCTCTGGGATACCAGGAGTCACAATCTATTCAAATGCACCCAACAACAATAGAAAGACCAAATAAAATAATCGCCAGGGGCATAAGGATTAGATCTGTAAAGGAGGGGTTCTCAACATTCAGCCATCCCTGGGGGTCCTTAATACCCTTGCAGGAAGCCTCAGGTAACAGCATTGTTTTCATAACAAGTCATTATCTGCCTTTTTTCATTTCATCTCACCTTGAGTTCATACTGGTGCTTTCCAGAGAATACATAAAGAATGATAATACTACATGAAGTATCAAACTACATAGGAGACAATCCAGTAGACCCAATATTAAAAAGATTTCCAGAGGTATGAAGCAACATTACTCATCTCAGTGAAGTTTCTGTTTGGAAAGCTGTCTCCATGTTTTATTACTACAGCACCTGACAGAGGAGCTCTGGTAGAAGAGAGTGGCACAAGGTAAGCAGTTGGACCCCGTCAGTGGGAGAAAGAGGAGACTTCGGCTGTGGTAAAGATGACACCCCCAGAAGCCCACAGGGTCAGTGCTACTCTGATCTATAAGGTCACGGAGAGTCAGCACCAGTGTGAGGGCAGTGAGTCATTTTCAGTGGGATCACACCTAACAACAACAATAGTTACGCAATAAAAAGCACTTGCCATTATTTTCACCCATGAACAAAATTTTGTTAAGGTGCAACAGGTTTATTGGTACATGTTAATGAGTCCATAAATACAGTATATTTTTCTCTATTTCAATAACAAACAGTATATATTAATACCACCCAAATAAATAAACCTCAACAATTTTTCCTATGTACAGGATTCTGAGATCAAATTATTTCAGAATTATTGCTGTAGGTGAAAGGGTTAATGTATGCTTCAAAATGCTATAATATAGCTATAATGAAGTTCTCATTTCCTAGTATATGTAGTACATTAACATACCTAAGCCTTGATGACATGGTGGTTATGCATCAGGCTGCCAAGTGCAAGGCCAGCAGATTGAAACTACCAGCCACCCTGAGGAAGAAAGATAAAGTGTCCTTCTCCTGCACAGAGTGACAGTCTCAGAAACTCACAGGGGCAGCTCTACCCTGTCCTCTAAGGTTGTTAAGAGTTGGCATCGACTCAGTGGCAGTGAAGTTTTTTTGAGTACATTACTATGCATTTAAGTTTTATGAAAATATATTCGTTTTACGCAAAGAAAGCATTTATCAGACCGCCGTCTGTATTTTCTCTCATTTCCAAGTTACCTCTGCAAACTTCAGTGGCCTGCTCTCTGGCGACCACGTGTATCAAGTTTTCCAGGGCGATCTTAACATCAAATGTGTTTCCAATTTTTCACATCAACCACAAAAATGTCCCTTACATTTCAACATTCTTGTGTCCAAAAGCATCTCCCAATTTGATTCTCACATACAAGAATCACAAAGCATTGTATTGTCGGTAACGGACTTTAAAACTCTTTCCAGTTCAGCTAGTGTGACACGACATGTTGCTTGGTTTTGAACTGCACCCCGGGAGTGAGGGGTTCTCCTACAGCTAAAAGCATACCCCAGCCTGCAGGGCAGCTTCCTTAACCTCCGCTCTGCAGCGCACACCCCGGGCCTGTGTGCTGGCAGACCGTATCTTTCATAAGGATCAGTGAGATCTTGTTCAGTGCGTCCAAGTGAATTTGAACTCGCACTCACCCAACATGGCACACAGTCCACTGTCGCGCTGGGCTTTCTTGGCTGTGGTTTTAACAGGAGTGCCGGGTCTGTCTGGCGCACTCCTGCTGGCTGGGTTTGAGCAGCCAACCTTTTGGTTCGCGGCTGAGCACTTCCCCGTGGCGCCACCAGTGTTCTGGTAACACCGAGGCTTTGTAAGTTAGTGACCTGAACATTGCAGATTCCTTTTCATGGGAGACATGGCAACGCTGTACAAAGGGAGCAGGCGGGCCATACTGCGGGGTACTCCCAGGCCCTGGACTGCACAGAGCACACCAGTCGTGCAGTCCCAGCACCCAACTCCTTTCAAAGGGCTTCCTGCCTTCGCATTTTCCACTCTAACAGCTGACCGGATGTGAACGTGCTGCCTGAATAACTTCTTTTCTGCCTCGAGTGAGCGTTTCATGGAAAGGACTATGGGGGCTGAGAGGGCTGAGTCCTGGCAGCTCATTGAACCATCATGGGGCCGAGGCCCTGCTTAGTAACAGAAGTTCGCGTGTGCGACAGAGCCCTGTTGCTATGTACACACAGAGTGTGCTATGTACTCTAGCAGTACACCACGCTGTCTGCTAGCCGCTCTCACTGTTCCGCCACGGGGCTGTGCGAACCAAACCGAGCAACAAGAATCATGCTGTACCACCATCCAGATCACCTAGCTCCCAAAGAACCGCTTCTTCGTGTCCAGCACCGTCTTCTACCACTAAGAACTGCCACGGGGCAGGCTCGAAGCTGCAGGGATTCTGACTTCCAGAGCCCCCTTATCTTCAGTTCATGAAATTCAGAATCTAGTCACCTTGACAGGCAGAGTCCAGCTACGTCTCCTTACAGGAACAGAAGTCAGAGGAATGGAGATCTGCCAAATTCTCCAACAGGCTTAAGACTGTGCTACACTGTATCAAGCCTCTTAAGGTGGAATGTCGATAACATGGACCCAACGCCCTGAAGACAGCAATTCAGCTCAGGATCTCAAGGCACAGACACTGAGAAAGACTTCGTTGGGGATGAGGGGAGGGAAGAGGAAGAATGGGAGCAAGCAGTGCAGGAGAAATATGCAACTTCTGAAATTCAAGCCTTCTTAAGGTGTGGAGTCATCACACTGGGGTAAAATACTTAATCCAAAGTCAAATATGAATTATCCACTTTGGCTTACTTCTACTAATACTGATGAAGAATTATCAATAAAGCTGAAAACCCCATCGCTATCCTGTCCATTCCAAAGCACAGGACAGAGTAGAGCCATCTCAGAGGGTTTTCAAGGTTACAAGCCTTTACGGAAGCTGACTGTCACATCTCTGTCTCGTGAAGCAGCTGGGGACCTTGAATCGCTGAGCTCTCGGTCAGCAGCTGAGTGTTTTGACCTCAGAGCCATTTCAGAAGCTAGTCAACAAAAAACCTTTATGAGGGAAAACCAGAAAATCATCCTATCAAAGAATATCTAATAACAGTGCAAGATATTCACATTTCCTTGTTGGGGGGAGGTGTACTACCTGCTACACATTGTATCCTCACCGTGCTTTGTTCTCGGATTTCTTATCTCCCCGAGAGAATCCCCTTTGGGATTCTGTCCTAACTTTTTCTCTTCATATTTACATAGAGATATACAGGAAGCTTCACACAGGTGGAATGGATGCATAGTAACTGACAGAGGGGGATATAGGGAATTCAGGGGTGGGGTGAATGATAGGGAGGGAAGGGGATCTCGGGGAGGGAAGGGAGCACTAGAATGGACTGTGACTGCAGAACTCATCTTACAGGCAATGTAACCATAAGGGGGATGCTCTAAAATTAATGTGGGGTGATTGTACAAGTCTCTTTGATATGATTGAATGACTGAACTATTGAATGTAAACTAGCGTGCCTGCCAATAAAACTATTGTAAAAAAACAAACAAGGAGGCTTCAAAAAGTTCCAGAGACAAAGGAATTCAAAGAAAAAGGGATGCTCCCCACAACTTTTGGAAGCCCCTTCATATGTTCAACTTATCAATATCTATCTATAGTTAATAAATCTATATTTCATAGATATACAGTGTAAAGGTAAATTTATGTTTCATGCTTTTCAATTCTATGCATATATTATTTTGTGAATTATAGCATTCTTTGAAAATAAAATTTGCTCAAGAAAACATTTTCACAGCAGATGTATAATGAAATCTTCATGCTTTAGGAATTGATTCTCTTAGCCGTCAGGTGGGCCTCCTTAAATCTGGCCTCCATCAAAAGCATCTATAAAATATACTGTGTGTGGGGTGGGGGGGTAGGGGGGGTAAGGAAGTGGTGTTAACAAACCCAGGGACAAGGGAAAAACATGGGACCCCAAATGGTAGAGAAGGGGGAGTGGCAGGCCTGGTGGGAAATGATCAAGGGTAAGGTTGCTTAGAGAAGAGGTATACTCTAGCCCAGGTGGCGATGAAGCATGATAGTAGGGCAGGAGGAAAGTCAAGGGAGATGGAGGAAAGAGCTAGGAGTCAAAGGGCATTCATGGAGGTCTAGACAAAGACATGCAAATATATATAGGAGGATGGGGAAATAGATCTATGTGTCTATATTTATAGGTCAAGTATTAAGGTGGTGGAAGGACCTTGGGCCTCTACTCAAACACTCCCTCAAGGCATGAATACCTTCTTTTATTAAATTGGAACTCTATGATGCTCACTCTCCCGACACAACGGCTGGAGCCAAAGTGAGTGAACAAGTAAATGTGGTGAAGAAAGCTGATGGTGCCCGGCTATCAAAAGAGATAGTGACTGGGGTCTTAAAGGCTTGAAGATAAACAAGCAGCCATCTATCTCAGAAGCAACAAAGTCCACATGGAAGAACACACCAGCCTGAGTGAGCGAGTGGTCCCAAAGGGATCAGTTACCAGGCATCAAAGAACAAAAAATCATACCATTGACTGCACACCTCCATGATAGGATCGCTGAAGACAAATGGGTGCATAAGCAAATGTGGTGAAGAAAGCTGATGGTGCCCGGCTATCAAAAGAGATAGTGTCTGGGGTCTTAAAGGCTTGAAGGTGAACAAGCGGCCATCTAGCTCAGAAGCAAATAAGCCCACATGGAAGAAGCACACCGGCCAGTGCGATCACGAGGTGCCCAAGGGACCAGGTATAAGGCATCATGCAAAAAAAAAAGATATAAGTGTGTGTATGTATGTGTATATATGTGTATATGTATATATGTATATATATATCATATTAAATGAAGGGGGAAGTGCAGAGTGGAGACCCAAGGCCCAAGTGTCGACCAACGGAGATCCCCCCATAGAGGGGTTTAGGAGAGGAGATGGGTTAATTAGGGTGTGAGGTAGTATCGATGAAGAACACAGCTTTCCCCCGGATCCTGGATGCTTCCTCCCCCCAACTACCATGATCCGAATTCTACCTTGCAGGGCTGGATAGGACAGAGGCTGTACACTGGTGCATATGAGGGTTGGAGGTACAGGGAATCCAGGGTGGATGATACCTTCAGGACCAAGGTGTGAGGGACGATGCTGGGAGAGTGGAGGGCGAGTGGGTTGGAAAGGGGGAACTGATTACAAGGATCCACATGTGACCTCTTCCCTGGGAGAGGGACAGCAGAGAAGGGGGGAAGGGAGACTCCGGATAGGGCAAGATATGACAAAACAACGATGTATAAATTACCAAGGGCATATGAGGGAGGGGGGAATGGGGAGGGAGAGGGAAAAAAAAAAGAGGACCTGATGCAAGGGGCTTAAGTGGAGAGCAAATGCCTTGAGAATGATTGGGGCAGGGAATGTATGGATGTGCTTTATACAGTTGATGTATGTATATGTGTGGATTGTGGTAAGAGTTGTATGAGTCCCTAATAAAATATAAAAGAAGAAAAGAGAAAAAAATGATTAGGGCAAAGACTGTACAGATGTGCTTTATACAATTGATGTATGTATATATATGAACTGTGAAAAGAATTGTATGAGCCCCAATAAATTGTTAAAATTAAAAATAAATAAATAAATAAATAAAATAAAATAAAAATAAAATAAAAAAATATATATATACTGTGTGACCACAGCAGCTCAACCCAACAAGAATTTAATTCAGTGTCTTCTAGGAGACCTGGTGGCACAGCGAGTTGGGTTTCTAACTGAAAGCAGGTTGAACCACCAATCAAGATGATCTGTTTCCATATGGATTTACTGCCTCAAAAACCCTGTGGAGCCGTCCTACGCTGTAACATAGAGTTGCTGTGAATCGAAGTTGACTTGACAGCAGTGGGCTAGACTAGGTCCATAGGTGGCACAAGTGGATTACAACTGGCTGCTGAACTACAGGGTTGGTGGCTTCAACCCACACGGTGGCTGTGTGAAAGAAAAATCTGGCCGACTACTTCTATAAATTAGATTATGGCTAAGGAAAGTCTATGGGAACGCTCTGTTCTGCAACCCAGAGTTGACTCAGTGGTTAACAGATTTGGGTTTTTTATGGGCCGGGTACTCTCATATGCTCAGCAGTAAGACAAAGCCTCCTTCCAATAAAATTATGCGAGTTCCTGAATTCTCATTTCTCCAGACTGGCCAGCTCTGGATGAGAGAATGTAATCAGAGCACCTTTCTAAAAATGTGAGGTCTTTAAGGTGGAAATAAGATAAACGTACGTCTGATTCACACATCCAACTGTTTGTGTACAGTTGAAACAAGTCTAGAACGCACTGCGTCATAGCCGTGGTCGATGAAAGTGAAGGCAATGAGAAACTGGTGAAGTGGATACCTTTGCTGGGTACTTAAGACGCAGAGTTTGGCAAGTCTTTGCATGCCAGGACATGGAAGGGCGATCAAGAACAGTATTTTCACAAACCCTAGATGGAAAAGGTATCATAAAACAATTCACAGGCACAGATGACTAAGACCCTACACTTTATGTTTCCCATAAATCTAGAGCATCTCTGGCCAAAGCTGTACTTGCTAGCCATTTGTTTCTGTTTAGGCTATGTCGAGGCTAAATTGGCAGTTGGTTCTGAGATTCCAGGTTAAATGGTCTCAGTTTCTGGAAAAAGCACACATGTTCTGGCATAAGTGAAATTTCCTACTTGGATATAACTTCCCTAACCTCTAAATTTCCAAAATACCCACACACCTAAGGTACAAATTCTAAGCTCAGCTGACTTAATGATTTCATGGAAAGAAAGTTAAGGAACAGATAAACATACAAAGCCAAAGTAAGAAACACCATGCTAGAGCTGAAAAGGTGCCTACAAATGGAATCCATGGAAAGAAGTCACTGCATCTGTTCTAAAGAGCTCCACTTCATCCTCTTTCAACACTAGAATCACAGTTTCAGTCAACCTCACCTCTGCTGCCATTGCCTCCAGCCTGCGATGTGCAGAGCATTAACCACAAAGGCTGGCCAACTTGCAGAAACTTGCAGTTTACCAGGGCCAAGCCTAAGCAAGCAGCAAGCCAGAAAAGCACATGTGGGCCTCATACTACAGCATGAGTTGTGATGTTACAAGGCAAGATAACCCTATGCAAAGATAATTTCCTGCCTTTAGTATTCTCTCCTTTATCTTTAGATCCCAATATCCACTGCTATGGCTACACGGCACTCAGACAATAGTCATGATTACAAGGTGCTTAAGGAAGATTGTAATACAAGTGAGAAATGCTAAGGCTACAGCTGTCTATCAGGACATGGCACACAGTTCTTTCAGGTCCGCTAATAAATGTCCAAAGAGGCATACCACTCTCCTGTAAGCCTCAACCTGAAGGCATTCACCTCAAGCTCTGTGGATAAGCAAACCCAGCTCTCCAAATTAAGTGCCTAGAGGCACCCCACTACACTAAGTAGCCTTAAGGCACTCAGCTCCACCTTCATGGGTCATCAAGCCCACTTCCCCCAATTAAACCAGCCTCCTGCACAAAAGCACTCAGCTTTCCATGTTCTACGGCTGGGAAGTCCACCATCCTGTTTCATGTTCTAGCTCCTGGTTGTGCTGCTATTATTCCTCGGGTGTCATACTTGTCTTCTGGATCCAGGAGGTTCACTGCACAGGAACCTCTGGTCCAGAAAGCACGCTCCACTCATGGCTCTTGCTGGTAACGAGATCCCTCCCTCCTGCTTCTCAGAGAGTTTATTTCATATGCAGCAGGATGGCATTCCAGGAAATCCTGTTCATAATTACTCACAGGTGAATCCTACCAGTAATTTCCCTCACACAGGCAACAATCTTTCGGTGGCAGTTAAAGACTTTGGTTGGACAAGTCACATTGAATAATTCATTGCCCTTGTAATACTATCATTATATTTTTGCTCTCTACCTAACAGCACGAGCCCTAGTGGTGCAGTGGTTACGAGTTGGGCTGTGATCTGCATGGTAGGTAGCTCGAAATACCAGCAGCTCGAAGGGAGAAAGACTGGGCTTTCTACTCCCACAAAAAGTTTCAGAATCCCACAGAGGGCTCACTGTGAATCACAAGATTGACTCTATGGCAGCGAGTTTGGTTTTGTCTTTTTTTTTTTTTAAGTTAAGAAGCCTTGGGTTAGATTTCCAACCAATATATCTCATGCTCAGTCATAAGCCACATACCAGTAGAGGCTTCTGTTTTGTTATGACGCTGAAGAGGCTTCCAAACTAAGACATACTAGGAAGAAATAATTGGTGGTCGGTTTCCAAATATCACCCAATAAAAACCCTATGGAACATAACAGCCAAATCCACAACAGATTGTGGGGATGGTGTAAGACTGGGCAGTATATCACTCTGTTGTGCATGGGGTCAACATGAGTTAAGGCTGACTCACCGGCAAGCTAGACAGTCATGTTTGCTTACTTACTGCCTACTGAAGTTGATTAAGAAATCATACTGCTGTAGTTCCCAAAACTATAGATTTGAAAGATTCTCATAAAAACAAACATGTGCCCTAAAAAGATTCCTAACATTCCATTCCAATTGGAGGATGGAGACCTCAAAATTACGACATGTACACATGTTCCTTGTGGTGAGGGGAATTGCAACAACACCCAAAAATGCAGCACTTGGTATCATTAAAGAGGTTTGTGACTGGACACACTCCAGGAAACTCTGTGTCGGCAAATGATACGTCCCATCTCCAAACGCATGTCACTGACTGCATCCACTCTATTCTGTATGTGCCTTCCCCTTTTCAAGGCAGCTCTAAAATCCACACAAAGCATCTGTGTATATTCTGAAGCACAAAGTATACTACAGTCAAACCGACCCACATTATTTCCATACCTATGGTATTTGGAAAAGGAAATTATCAGTCCTCACTGAGAATTCTAAAGCATAAATCAGAGTAGAACCTCTTGATGTGTCTTTTTATAAACTTTCTCCTGAGGCACATAGAAGGTGAAGTTGGTGGGAGAGTTAAGGTTCTGTGTCAATTTGGCTGGGCCAGGATTCTCAGTGGTTTGGCCATGAAGATGGAGTAATCCCATGTTGGAAAAGTGTACATCAAGGTTGTGCATCCTCTCACCACACTTATTAAATCTGTATGCTGAGCAAATAACTGGGAAGCTGCATTCAATGAGGATTGTGGCATCAGAACTGAAGGAAGGTCTATTGACAATCTGCAATATGCACATGACAGAACCTTGCTTACTGAAAGTGACGAGGATGTGAAGCACTTGAGGATGAAGATCAAACAGCGCATCCTTCATTTTGGATTCCAACTCAGTTGACAGAAAGCCAAAACCTTCACAACGGGACTAGCAGGTAAAATATCGAAGTTGTCAAGGATTTTCCTCTTGCTTAGATCTGCAATCAATGCTCATAGAAGAGACATCAAACGACACATTGTATTGGGTAAATCTGCTGCCCGAGACCTCTTTAGAATATTAAAAAGCAAAGATATTATTTTGAGATCCAAGCCATGGTATTTTTTTAAATACTTTGTATTGGGGGCTCTTACATCTCTTATCACAATCCAGACATTCATCCAGTGTGTCAAGCACATTTGCACATCGGTTGCCATCATTTTCAAAGCATTCTCTTCCCACTTCAGCCCAATATCACCTCCCCATTTCCTCCCTCTCCATCCCCACCCATGAACACTTGATAAGTTATAGATTGTTGTTTTCATATCTTACATCTTCCTCCATCACCCCTCACCCACTGTTTGTTCCCCTGGGAGGGGATTATAGATTGATCCTTGTGACCGATTCCCTTTTCTCCCCCCACCCTCCCTTAATTCTCCTGGTATCTCTACCCTCATTGTTGACCCTGAGGGGGTTATCTATCCTGGATACCCTGTGCTGTGGGCTCTTATCTGTAGCACTGTGCATGCTCTGGTCAAATCTGATTTGCAAGGTAAAATTGAGGTCATGATATTCATAGATGGAAGCACCAAAGAACTAAAAGAAAGTTATGTGTTTCATCGGTGCTATACTGCACCCTGACTGGCTCATCTCTTCCCTGTGATCCCTCTATGAGGGGATATCCAATTGTCTACATATGGGCATTGCATCTCCACTCCATTCCCCACCCACCCAAATCATATTGGGTATGATTTTGTTCTGCATCTTAGATGCCTGACACCTGATCCCACCAATATCTCATGATCACGCAGGCTGGTGTGTTTCTTCCATGTGGACTTTATTGCTAGCTAGATGGTTGCCTGTTTATCTTCAAATTCAAGCCTTTAAGACCCAGACGCTATATCTTGTGATACTCGGGTACCATTAGCTTTCTTCACATTTGCTTATGCATCCATTTTGTCTTCAGTGATTGTGTCGGGAAGGTGAGCATCACAGAATGCCAAATTGTTAGAACAAAGTGTTCTTGTGTTGAGGGAGTACTTGAGTCGAGGCATAAAGTCCAGCTGCAACCTTAATTCTTAACATATAGATATGAGTATATAGTTCTATTCCCCTCTCGTGTATTTACATATGTACAGAGGTCTAAATACAGCCACAGTATTTTCAATTGCTACATATGCATGTGAAAGTTGGACATTGAAAATGAAAGCCTGAAGAATTGATGCATTTGCATTGTGGTGCTGAAAGAGACTATTCAAAGTATCATGGACTGCTCAAAGGCTGAACAAACCTGTCTTGGAAGAAGTACAGCCAAAATACTCCTTGAGGGCAAGGATGGCAAGACATCGTGCCTCATGTACTTTGGACATACTGTCAGGAGAGGCCAGTACCCAGGAACGGGTGGCGTGCTTGGTAAAGGGGAGGGGCTGTGAAAAGGAGGAAGGCTCTAGACTAGAAGGATTCCCACAGAGGCTGCCACAAAGGGCTCAGACATCAGGGCAGTTGAGGACGGAGCAGGATCAGGCAATGTTTCCTTCTGTTGTACATGGGATCACTTTGAGTGGGAACCAGCTTAACAGCATCTGTGATAGTTAGGGGGGGTTGTGCTATGACGGCATCTATAAGAAGATAAGGGTGGAGTTGAGCCTGTCAGTGAGAGGCCAGCCCCTCCCCCTTGCTCTCTGCTTCACCTTCCTGTTGATGAGCCACACTGGAACCCCACGATGAGGATCCACACAGCTCTGCACCCACGGGCCTGTGATCTCCCTACATTCTGCATCATTGCGTGTGGCCTCATGAGTCCGGAGAGGGATTTGTGAACTAGTACCGGACTCACGGACTTGACCTGGGCTGGGATATTTGCTTCACATATAATTACTTCTTAATCTAACGCTCTCTCTTACACATCATGAGGGTCACTGGAGATCTCCAGTCAACCCGGCCTAATACAGCACCTAACAACTACCCCCCTATAATGAGATCGAACATAATACAGTCACTTCCATGATAACATCTCTATGAGCAACCAATCAATTGAAAGAAAATTCCCTCAGGGCTGTGACCTGCTTCCAATAGAAGTGGACACTATAGAAAAGCTTGCAAGCTTTATGCTGAGTCCTGTATCTGACTTGCCATCTGACCACCAGTTCTTTGGATTTGAGCGAATGATGTGCCCTCTTGCCTGCCATCCTACCTTTACATTTATTCACTTCTGTAGCCAGAGGCCTCTAGTCTGACTTTCAGAGTGTGGGTTCATTAGCCCCGGAGCTATAGGAGTCAGAGAATCCTCCAGCCTGACATCTGACCCACGGATTAGGAATTTATCTTCCTCTCCAACTGTGTGAGCCATGTCCTTGATCAATCTCTTTGTATATAGACATCAATGCTCTTCACTTGTTTTACTTCTCAAGAGAAACCTAGTCGAAAAAAAAAAATCAAGGAAAATTGAGCAGTCGTAGCCCCGTGCTGCTTCCAACCCCTCTGCATGGTTTGTAACAGTCCATCTTATGTGGGTTAAATTCTCCTTCCTTAAAAAAGCTTGCTATTTTAATGAGTTCTTTCAAAAAGTGCTTAGATGTGATTATTACCTCCTCTCTTTGAATAATCTCTTAAATGAAAGAAGGCATGGAGGGCAAGCAGAAGAGAATGAAAAAAGTCCAACACAAACATTTAACACAAAGACTTTGCTAAAAAACTGCCTGTATTGGGGGGATTGAGAAACTTCCTGCCTCTGCGGATAGAGTGAGCCGATACAGGTGTTCTTTGCACAAGTTTTTCTTCTCTTCTGTTTTTAAGTGGCCCCCACCCCTCTTTCCTCCTCTCTTTTGATTCTTGCCAGAAGGATTACTCAGTTTAAAGTTGGGGCAAAGAGGTAACCCACTGGAACATTTAAATAAGCGCTACATAATCGGGAACTGGCTTTAGGTGGCCTCAGAGCATAGGCTATTATGTAGACAATTAAAGTTTTATATTCCTAAATGCAACAGAGCAGAAATAGTTTAATCCATTATCAGGTATGGAAAGCATTCTATGGTAATGTTAAATATGCTTTCACCATCTCTCATAAGGCACAGGAGACATGGCGTCATCTAGATTAACAGGTATACAAATTCCTATAGTGTGGGAAGTATGTTATGAGATCTACTGTGGTGTGAATAGTCACTGCCTCTTCGCTAGGTATCCTAGACCATGATGATTTATTTGTTTGTTTGTTTGTTTTACCCCTTATCATTCCTCCCCTCAGCTGTACTCAGACCACATTTTCAACTCTGCTTCAGATTGATGATGTCAACATAGTTGGCCTATTTCCAAAATTCTACCATATCACTTTTCAAAGCCTAAGGGCCTACCGTTCAGGTAGGCAGTGATTCTGCAGGTCCCACGTGAGGACCCTCCTATACGCATGTGGCTTGGAAAGGTTTGCTAGACAACCAAACCATCAAAGGAAATGCATCCTGTGGCTGTCAGGAAGTGATCATGCCAAGACGGCCCCATCTTCAGTTCACTTCTATTAACAGCCAGAATTTCACAGGCCTGGATGCTCACCTCAGACACTTAACCTTTTGATTAGGTAACTCAGCTGACGGGTCAAACAGGAGAATGTGTTAATTAAGAGTAATATTTCCCAGCTAAAGCTATTGATAGTGATTATAAGCCCACAGGGAATGACAAATGTGTTCCAATCTTGATGCCACTTGTGTGTGAGTGTGTGTTTTTCTCTTGGAGGAAAAAAACCTTTCATTTTTTTCCTCCAATGGTGGCTCAGCATACTGCAATGTTTCATTAAATGGGGGAAAGTACGTATCTGAACACATGGGCCGTAATGAACTAGCACGCAATCATATTTGTTATCATTCCTCTAAATTTAAGGTGGTTGTTTTTTTTAAATACACTCCCTCGCTATTTCACTTTGATCAATTTTGACATAACCCCAAAATGGCTAGTTTAAAAAGGTCAGGTTTCCAACCAGTATTCATTAATTCCTCATTATATTGTACCTTTGTTAACTTGCACTTTATTCTGCATTGGACAGGCAAATACTAGAAATTCATAACTGCCTTTCAAAACCCTCACTATTTGTGAACAAGAGTATATTTAGTTCCTATTGCTGCAAGAACCAAGTATCACAAACTTAGTGACTTAAAGCACCAATGTGCTACCTTACTCTTCTGGACCTCTGAAGTCTAAGTGGATTGTTATGCTAAAACAAGGTGTCAGCAGGCCTGTAGGGAAGAATCCACATCCTTGCCTGTTCCAGTTGCTAGGCTGCCTGCATTCCTTGGCTTGTGGCCTCTTGTGGTACTGCACATTTTAAAACTAGGAAAGGTGGGAGCTGCTATAAAATAAAAATTGTAATACCAAAAAAAAAAAAGGTGTATATCTTTTCTTCATACTTATTCCACCTGCATGCGGATAAATAATCTGAACAAAGACTGTCGCATCAGGATTGGGGAAGACTCATGAGCAAAGTGCGATATGCAGAGGCCACAGCCTTGCTTGTGGAAAATGAAGAGGACTTAGAGCACTTACAGAGGAAAAGCAAAGATGGCAGCCTTCGGTGTAGACGACTACTGAACAGATAGAAAGAACACGGTTCAAACTCGACCAGTAGGCACTGTCCTGATCAACAGAGAAAATACTGATGCAGTCAAGGAATTCATTTTATATACACAATCAATGCCTACGGAAGCAGTAAGTGAGAATCAAACACTATCTTCCACGGGGCGCATTTGCTGGAAAAGGCCTCCTCAAAATGTTAGAGACCCAAGACATCACTTGACCAAGACATGGAATTTTCCTTTTAATCATCTTATTCGGGCTCGTAAAACATCCCATATATCAATTGTATCAAGCATATTTGTACATTTGTTGCCAGTATCATTTTCAAAACGCTTACTTTCTATTTGAGCCCTTGGTATCAGCTCCTTTTTCCCCTCCCTTCCTTCCCCCACTGCCATCCTCATGACCCCTTAATAAATTATAAATTATTATTGTTTTCATATCTTACATCAACCGCTGTCTCCCTTTACCCACCTTTCTGTTGTTCATCCCCCTGGGAGGTGGTGGGGGGGTATGCGTTGATCATTGTGAGCAATTCCCCCTTCCTCCCTCCTCTCCCCCATTTCCCCCTGTGGGAAACAGAAAGATTTATCCCAAGTCATCTCCCCCAAATAGGACACTGCTTGCAGCTAATGGTAAATGATTGTAAAGTTACCTCCCTGAAGGCAGTCCGTTGCCAGACAACTGTCTGGACTGGTAGGGTCCCCCTCTCTGCTGTTAAGGACAATTTCTTCCTAAAGGCTTGTGACCATTAGCCTGGTCTCTGTAGGTGGGGTTTACACCCTACTGAAAATGGTTTCTATGGAGATCCAGAGAACAGGTCAGACAGCTCAGTGACATCCAAATTTGGGCTGCCATCCTGAATCTAGGACCTGCACATCTTGTCACATGTGTGCCCCCAATTCCTCCTTTTCCTATTGCGTGTATGTCCCTAGATTGTCCCCTCTCGTTGCTGCATGACCTACAGTGTAACCCCTTCCTTGACGCATGTCTTTACCTGTAATTAGTGGGCTTGCACGTGCTCCCAAAGGTATATAGGCCTGGGTTAGTAATAAAGAGCTCTCTCTCAGGCTCCCCTCTTGGCCTCTGGTCAGCTTCCCCTTCCTCTCCCATCCTCACTCCCCTGTTCCCGCTCCCCTTGTCCTCTTTCCCCTTCCCTCTCTCCACGTGGAACACCAAGTGAGGCTGAGGTAAGCATTGCTACCAAGAAATGTGTCTGACTCCATTATTTCTCTCGTCTAGCTCTCATGCTCTCTATGACTTTACTATAATCTTTACTTATTATCGCTGTACAATTGCACCGACCAGACCTGTGATGATATGTTAGGGCAGGTATCCTGACATCCCCCTACACTCCTGGTATTGCTACCCTCCGTTTCTGTTCCTGGAGGATTTATCTGACCTGGATTCCATGTCTGTCGAGCTCTTATCTGTACCAGGGTACATGCTCTGGTCCAGCCAGAACTGAAAGACAGGACTGGGGTATGATAGTAGTGGGGCGAATAAGCCTCAAAGAACCAGAGGAATGTTGCATGTTTCATTGGTCCTATACTGTGCCCTGGTTGACTCACTCCTTCCTGTGACCCTTCTGTGAGGGGATGTCCCATTGTCTACACATGAGTTTGGTGTTTCTGCTCCAACCCCCATCATTTCAACAATTTGCTTGTTTTTTCATTTGTTTTGGGTCTTCTGGTCAAGGAATGGTATTTTTGACAGTTTTATATGGCACATGAAAGCTGTGTTAGTTTGGGTAGACTAGAGAAACAAATTCATAAAGATGTTCATATGTGTATAAGAAAGAGCTTTGTATACAAGAGCAATTAAATATTAAGAAAACATCCCAGCCCAGTCCATAAGTCAGATATTAGCCCATATGGTCAATACCAATCTATAAAGTCCTCTTTAGACTCACAAAACACAATGACACCGAATACAGGATGATCACAGGTCAGTGCACGCAAAGTCTTGTGGATCCGGTGGCATTGTAAGCATCTCAGTACTGGCAGGGGTCTCCATGTGGCTTTTCTGGCTCCAGAGGTCTGGCTCCATCAGCCTCTCCCCATGTGTTTTCGCCACAGGGATGTCTCCCAGGGAGTGAGCATGTGTCCCACCTCCAGCGAGCTATTTATCTGCTTAGCAACTCCAAATGAGGTGATCAAGCTACTACCTGATCAACAGGCTAGACTCCACTGGTTCACTCTGAGTCCTCACATTGACACCAGATTATATAACTACCACTAAAGCTGAATAAGGAAGACAAGAGAAGACTCGAAAGCCCCCTCACGTTGAATATACCAACGACGGCCTGAAATATGAACAAGTCAGGCTTGGAAGAAACAGAGAGAGAATATTCCTCAGAAGTCAAATTGGCAAGGCTTTGTCGCACATACGTTGGACATGTCATCAGGAGAGATTCGTCCCTCCAAAAAAGGACACCGTGCTCAGGAAAGTAGAGGGTCAACAACAACAAAAGGAAAAGACCCTCAATGGGATGGACTGGAACAGTGGCTGCAGCCATGACCTCGAACACAGTGACACAGGTGAGGACAGTGCAGGGCCAGGCAATGTTTCTTTCTGCTCTATTTCGGGCACTCGGGGTTGGGATTAACTCCCAAGCACCTGATAACAAGAGCAACAAATATATGTATATAGGAACTGGAAAATAAAAACGATTATAAAGCCAAAAAGCACTATGTGCTATTTAGTTACCTTATTTTTATGTTTTCTTGTCTTAGTAAACTTTTCCTATAATGAGCACGCATTACTTTAAAATCAGGATGCATTTTAACGAGGCGTTTGGTGGTTAAAGGCAGAGTCTTCGTTAATTTCTTCAGTTTCCTGTAAATATTCAGTTAAATTGGAATGACCCTTTTGCCTAGAATGCCAAATTCCTTTATCCACAGTTCTTGTTGACAGGCAACCTTCTGGTTTTGAAATGACTTTGTTTCATGTCAATGGAAGCCCAGGAATTAGTATTTTTACAACTGACATGTTTGAAAGTGAAAAATAGTTCCATTTTTTATTAATCAGAGTATGTACACAATATTTAATCATTGCACTGTGAAAATCCCAAAGTTGATAACTACATACAGTACAAAGAAGGGGAGCAAAGAAAGCAATATAACTCATGCCTCCCTAACTTTGCACTCATTGAAATTTCATTCATACAAGTAGCTCTCTATCCACCCTCGAGCAATTACACAGATAAGCCATTTGCTACATATTTTTTATCCTCAGGATGAGGAGAGAAAAAGAGAATGAGAAAGAAGAGGAGCTAATAAAAACAGGAAGGAAGGAATCAAGATTTGCCCTGAATATGTCCTTGGACTAGGCCTGCACTGCAGTCTCTTTTAAAAAAATGCCATCTTCCACCTCGTATTTCATAGATTAGACAAAGACACCAGCATAGGTTTCTCGGGAACTTTCAGAATATTAATCATCTTTACAGCCAGAAGCAAAAAGAGAGCTATTTAGTATGACAAAGGATTCCCAGTCAAAGTATTTTATCTTTCCACTATAATTTAGTACTGTCCTCCAGGTCAGGCAACTGGAGGTAGGAGTGGAAGGATCCTAGCTGGCTGCCGGGGAAGATGAGTGATGGAACACTATGGGGCCACGTGTGTCTCCCTTTCCAGCCCCCGAAGGGAGAAAGTCCACCAAGGTCGAGCCTTTTGGCAACCTAACTGACCAGTGTCCTTGAGGACAAGATGAAAGAGGCCTGGCTCTGCATTTCTTCAAAGTCCTGAAACTCCTGAACTCCTCGACCACAAATCTTTTGGAAACCGGGGTCCGGGCCCATCTGGTTCACATTGCGTCCTTAGGCACACAAACATAACAGATGCTAAATAAATAACTAAGAAGTACAAAAACAAAAGACAAAACACTGTCATTGAGTCATTCCAACTCACAGTAAGCTTACATAGGCTTTCTGAGGCTGTAACTCTTGAGAGTTATACATGGAGAGTTATACAGCTTCATCGTGGCTCCATCAGTAAAATAAAGATTACACGTTGAGCTGCTAAGCAACAGAATGAAACCATCAGCCACTCCCCTGGAGAAAAGGAGGCTTTCTACTCCCATAAAGAGTTAAAATCACAGAAACCCACAGGGGCAGTCCGGCCCTGACCTACAAGATAAATGAGTGGATGGCAGTGATTTGTTGTTTTGTTGCTGTTGTTGTCATTGTTGTTTGAAAGGTGTTGTAAATGGCTGGCGGTGCAAACTCACCCAGAAACACTTTGAAAAGCAGGCTGATAATGTACTTTCACAGGCCACAGGCTAGAAATCCCAGTAGAGAAGCTGTACTCTAAACACATGGAGTCATCAAGAGTGGAATTCATTTGGCAGCAAATGACAATAACAAAAAGCTAATGATTGGTTGATTTCTATCTTTCGTGTATGACTACTCGATTAAAAACTATATATAAAGCATGAACTAAAGAAACAGGTCGAATGATGCATAGTTAGTATGAGGGCCAATAAAATTTGAAACATAAATCTCTTGATTTGCAAATGACTTTGTCTTCTAATTCAAGGTCATATGGAATAGTCACATTATTTCTCAGACATAAATCAATAAATCTGAAAAGTGTTGGAGGATTTGGCTTATCATATGTATCTTTGGTGGCGAGGTGAGTGCAAGCCAAAAGTTTGCACAGGTAAACACAGGGAAGTTCAGCAAGATCCTACAAGGAAAAGGTTCAGAAGTCCCTAACACTTGGATCCTTTCATCACTCTTTCATTCCTGTTCATTGTTAGCATCAACGTCATCTAAAATGTACGTACAAAATCATTTCTCGGGGGACGTTCGCACCATTTGGGGACTGGCTGCGTGAGATGTGGCTTTTGGACGCATCGCTGTCTGCACATCTGCTGCTCCAGGGCACCAGGAAAAACAAGGGAGGGGCACAGCCCTTTCTTAGAAAACCGGCAGACTGACTTTCTAAACATTAGATCAGGACAACAACAAAGAAGCCGATACCTGAAAAGCCGAGATGGCGGTACAAGGAGCGTCATGACCCTGGGAAGCAGTACTAGAAAATCAACAATATCCCTGCCAATGTCCAAGAGGAACAGGTTGACAAGGGCAGACCATAAGCCTGGGGGTGCCAGAGAGTCCAACTGGCCCACCCATTGGTAGCTGAGTGATGGAGGGCCAGCTGAATGTGAACTCACTACTGGGTTCCTCATACTGTAAAATACGGGACTATCCACACAGTGCCAAAAACCGGGAAAGAAAAAAAAAATCAATAAAGTTTACCTGCTGCTTGAAAAATTAAGGAACTGGTTAAAGGATTCTAGTCCAACACTTCTCACGTGACTCCGGAGCCCACTCCACGTTCTCTTGGATGGATTTGATTTAAAGCCATGGTAAATAAACAGTAACCGAGAGCATTTTGTCAAAGCCTTGGCTTCAAATCCATTTCACTTTTAAAACAGTCCTTAAGGAAAACAAAAAGGATATTGAAATTGACCCTAAATACTCTACTGTGACTGAATATATAACAAAAACAGAAAGAAAGAAAAAAAGATTGAAATCAGCTTAAAATATGTTCTCAGCTTTCACTCCTTCAAAAATTGATACACTTTTCAAAAACCAGTACAAACTTGTATGTGTGGGGCTTCTCCTACATAAAAAGTAAAAGGAAAAAATATATGTAATGTGGCTCAGGTTTCAAATGAATGAAGATGTCACAATTATATAGATGTATTTGGGGGACTCAACAATGCAACCGGCTTCTTATAGCAAATGTGGACAAAAACGCCTGGCATCCTTTTGTCACCAGAAATTTCAAAAAACTCAGTCATAGCACTAAAATTTTGGTATCACTTAGAAAGTACAATGCTAAGAAAAAAAAAATTTTCCTGTTGCTAAAAGACACCAACGGAAACTGAATGTTTCTCAACCTAATGAAACCCTGAATGTTTCTGGACCTAATGAAACTCCAATGTTTCTCGACCTAAAATATCATGTACATCAGAAAATGCATACATACCACTAAGTAATGGCTGAATTTTGGTGTTCAATTTTTAAACGTAAATACGAAGTAAGGATGCTACCGTTTGTCTAATTCTGAAAGTTATTTAAAACATAAGGGGTTTTTTATTTTCATAACTGAACCTTGTAGATTTTTAATATGTTTTATAGACCTTCAGATAGGTCCTATGTCATTCTTAGCATATTAAAGATAAATTACGTTTTAGCACCCAGTAGGAGAGTTAAATTGTAGGTGTTTTCATTATGGTACTAAGGACACATTATGAGGTTAACAGCAGCAAATAAGGTCATTCAAAGAATGTTCCTGGGAGATGACCAAGCTCTAACAGGCAAGACACTTCCACCTCCCAGGCAAGCTAGAGGAAAAGGAACCAGATACCCTTGTATCTGAAACAACACACAATGGGGATAATTCCAACTCACGGCAACCCTACAGGACAGAAAGGAAGGACCCTTGGCTTCTGCGCTGTCAAACTTTACGGGGGCAGAAAGTGGTGGTTTCGAACAGCTGGTCATGGGGTTAACAGGCCCAGGTCTAATCCACTATGCTGCCAAGGAAAAACATATTAAACGGTTTTAATATACCATATAGTTAGCATCAAAGACACATGAAATGAACCAGAAACACCGTAAAAGAGAACCAGCTAAGAGATCGGTTTCCAGGTAACAGCACAAAGAGCAACAAGCTGTGCAGAGTCAGATGGGCTCCCTGAATTGAGACGATAGATTTGGGATTAAATGAAACAAAGAAAACCAAATGTGCAGGTCAAGACTATACGAGAGGAGACAGCTGCAAAGAAAAAGACTATCATCACACATGTGAGAAATTTATCCAAGACCTTAGAAGGACTTTCCTAAAGACTCCCCAGAGCTCACGAGCAGTGGGAATCGCCCCTGTTCTCAGTAGTCAAGAGTAGTAAACATCCTCACAGGCCATCCCAATGAGCATGGAGCAGGGTTCTACCTTAGAAGGAGGCAAATTTAGCTCCAGACCAAATTCTGTTCTGATCCCCCCTAAGAAAGTGCACACAGCAGGACATGAAAGATTCAAACCCTCCCCAAGTCATTTAACTGTATCCCAGAACAAAACTCAAAAATATTTATGGAAATACAAAAATATCTAGCACTCAACAACAACAACAAAAATTCAAACTGTCAGTCCTCCAGTCAAGAATTACCAGGCAGGAGAAGAAGCAGAAAAACAGGATCTGTGATGAAGAGGGAAAGGACTCGATCAAAACCAAAGAAGAATTGCCACAGCTGTGAGACGGAATTCGTGGACCAGCCTTCACATGTGCCCGAAGCCTGCGAGGAAAGGCTGAAAATACTAGCGTGAACGGAAGACCCCAAATGACCTCCTAGAGACTAAATCTGCAATGGATGGGGAGGAAAGCACCTTAGCCGGGTTTCAAAGCGCCTTGCTGGGATGGTGGTGGTCTGTGCTGGATGCTTTCCAGGTGATTTCCAACTCAAAGCAACCTACTGGAGAAGAGAATTAGCCCATGGGGTGGCTTGGCGTGGCTTTGTTTGGTCTCTACTCTTTCCAGAAGCAAGTTTGCCACGTTTCTCCTACAAACCCACTGAGCACAAACCCTCCACCTTTCTGCTAACAGTCAAGCACTGAACTGTTCAACCCCAGGGCTGCTTCCGCAGCACATTAGATCTGAATGTAAAACAGATCGGTGAACATGAACACAGTAAGAAAAATCATTTAAAAATGAAACAATGAGATTAAAAATCATGATCATACTAGAAAAATTGAATATCTGTGAGCTGCGGAACAACTTCAACTGGCCTAATGTACATCTAATTGGGGTCCCCAACAGAGGAAGATGAAAAAAGGAGTAAATAATGGCTGCAAACGTCCCCAATATGATGGAAACTATAAACTCAAAAACCCAAGAAGCTCACTGAAACTTAAGAATAAGAAACATGAACAAAACACCACCAACATATACCATCATCAAATGGCTTTAAATATGTATGCATTCGACATCTAGCTCAGAAGCAACAAAATCCACAAGGAAGAAGCACACCAGCCCGCATGATCACAAGGTGTCGAAGGGATCAGGTATCAGGCATCAAAGAACAAAAAATCAAATCATTGTGAATGAGGGGGAGTGCAGAGTGGGGACCCAAGACCCATCTGTAGGCAACTGGACATCCCTTTACAGAAGGGTCACAGGGAGGAAACAAGCCAGTAAGAGTGCAGGGTAGCCATGATGAAACATACAACTTTCCTCTAGGTCCTAAATGCTTCCTCCACCACCACCACCCCACTATCATGATCCAATTCTACCTTACAGATCTGGCTAGATCAGAGGACGTACACTGGTGCAGATAGGAGCTGGAAACACAGGGAATCCAGGGTAGCTGATCTCTTCAGGACCAGTGGTGAGAGTGGCGTCATGGGGAGGGTGGAGGAAGGGGAGGGTGGAAAGGGGGAACCAATTACAAGGATCTACATATAACCTCCTCCCTGGGGGATGGACAACAGAAAAGTGGGTGAAGGGAGACATCGCACAGTATAAGATATGACAAAATAATAATTTATAAATTATCAAGGGTTCATGAGGGAAGGGGCAGTGGGAGGGAGGGGGAAAATGAGGAGCTGATACTAAGGGCTCAAGCAGAAAGCAAATGTTTTGAGAATGATGATGGCAACAAATGTACAAATGTGCTTAACACAATGGATGGATGGATGGATGGATGGATGGATGGATGGATGGATGGATGGATGGATGGATGGATGGATGGATGGATCAATGGTGATCAGAGCTGTACGAGCCCCCAATAAAATGATTAAAAAAACAAAACCAAAGACTGCATTAGTTTTGAAGCACATTGCTGTGATGGCGGCAGGACTGGTTGGGTGTAAGGTGAGTTTCACGATGTTACTGCTCCACCCAAATGTTACTGAGCTCCAGCCGCTCGGGCTCTCAGTTCCAAGCATGTGGCCAAAATGTGTGTCGCAGTGGCTAAAATCAACATGCAGCACGGAGACGTCACTTATAAATGATCGAAGGGAAAGCAGTGATTCTAGCTCCAAGTTACAAGCTTCTAGAAGTTGCCCATTCCTTTGGCACAGGTTCTGCCTTCCAGGCCCGGCAGCATGACAATTCCAAAAGGCACTGTCACTCTGGCTCCCCTGTCTTCATCTCCCGTGGTCACAGTCTCATCCCGAGAGCCTTACCTTTGTCACATCGCCCACGGCCTTTTTACAGCATAAGGTACTCTCTGACTCCAGAAGCTAAGACCCCGGGGAAGCTGCCTACTATAATCTGCATATGAAGAAGTCATGAAGAAGATAGTGCACAAAAACAATAATAACAAAGATGAAAGGAATCATTCATGAGTCTCTCGGTTTGGGCTTATCGGACGTAAACTGGGTGTGCCTGAGGAGACACTGATTGGGAAAAAATGAACTGAATCTCCGTTGAACGTTGCTGCCTCGGACATTCATCTTTGGGCTGCATGATTAAAGGTTTTCTTCTCAACTGTTTCCTACTACCTGAGTCAGCTGAAAAATGTTTTTATATGATTAAAACACTGCAACTGCATTTTAGAACATTAAAGAACTCACAGTCCATCAGAGAGTGATTTAAAAAAAATCTCGGGTTCCTGTTGGCCTGAAGCAAGTACTCTATCAATAAAATGTCTTTAACTTCAGAGGTAACATTTAGTATTAGGAGGCTTGAAATTGTGCTTTGTACACTCGATACCAATATTCTGTAGATAAAGTTTCTGATAAACATGCTTTTCCCCTTCACTTTTTTACTCGAGTTGCGAACTTTTATGCTAAGTGGATTTATGGGTAAGCTAGAATTTCAATTACTCGACATACATTTTTCACTTACATGAAATGCTTCAGTGCATGAACTAATTGACCTACTATGATACTAGCTTTAGTGTTAGTATACAGTTGTAGATTGCTGAGAGGTTAAACATTTGTAAAATTATTTCCCCACTTGCATGCAGACACCTATGTCAATAAAAAATTAGACCTAGCCAAAGTTTCCCATTCAGCAGTAAAGACTGATATCGTTAATACACCTGGGATTATATAATTCTTACAATTATTTTAAGTTAATAAACTATCATAATTATTATTTGTCCCCAACATATCTAAATAGACATCCCACAGTCTTACAAGTATGTGCTCTTATTCTCTAATTTTAAAATTATCTATATAACCATAATTGAACAATAAATGGAAATCATTTTTAAAAGCAAACATACAAATCAATAGTATTGCTCCATCCAAATACTACTGGCCTACAACAGTTCTAATCTAAAAAACTAGTCCCGTTTACTTAATTTTCCTCTATGGATCAATGGGTGGTGAAATATTCCACCTGAAAGACTGGGCTTTGTATGCCCGGAAACAGTAACAGTCTCAGGAGTCCACGGGGGGTCACTGTGAGTCAGCATTGACTCAATGGCAGTTAGTCTGGTTTAGTTTTCCTCCAATCATACTTAGGGGCTACTTAAAAAAAAAAACCAAAAACCTAAAGCTTTGAACACTGTATTTGTGAACCAACTTCATCCATTTCCATTTAATGATTAAAATTGTTTAACCAAGGCCAAACTCGTTGGGCCATCCTCTGAGTTCCAGAGATGCCAGGTCAACGTTTAGTTTCACCTGAGCGATTTCATCAAAGCACCCTCTAAATTCTCCATGAAACTTCCCTTGCAAAGGCTGCTAATCATTATCGTGGGACGAGATCAGAATGCTGATGTGCTCACAGAAAATTAACCGACTTCACACACACAGAAAACCTCATTACTGATAGGGCAGCCTCTCGTTTTATCTTGATGACCAGTAGAGAAATTCTGCCTATTTACACCGATGTTTTTAAGACTCCAGGCAGTATTACTGATTACTTTTTACCTAACTAGGTGGTCTACTCTCTCTTGTTCGCTCTGTCATTTCAAGGCAATTTTGCTAAGGATGGATGATTAATTGAATCAAACCAATTTAATATGTATGAGACAGCGAATTGCAATGTTTAGTATGATCACCTGCCGTAGGTCAGGCACCTGAAGAAACAGGCAATGGCCTCCATGTTATTCAACTGTCCGAAAAGTCGTCACAAGACAAACATAATGAAGGCACTTTATACAAAGTAGCACATAGAGGTAATTAAAGCAGAAGTGTGAAAAATATCTCTTAAAAATACACTTTTTCCAAAATAATAACTACCCTAGATCTATGGAATTTTACTCTCCCTAATATGTACCTGATTAGTTGTTTGTTTTTTTTTAAGACGTTTAAGAATCTACAGCAAACTCTGGACAAACTTATAAACTGAATACAGTGAATTCAGAGTTTACACATTTAATTGTGGTTTTGATTAGCACAATCAAAAAGAAAGCAAACACAGTAACAGAATAGTGCTGCCCAGGAAGTGAAATGGTGATGTGCGTGGGTGTGAGTCTTCAAGAAGTTTGTGGGAAAATGTCATCTTTTCATTCCATTTCTCCAGGAAGTTTTTGAAGCCTCCTCCTATATGTAGTTGAATTTGTACTTAAATATAATTCTAGCAAAGCTGGAGAAGAATTGATATAGAATTCATGTAAGTGCTTTATATATTAGGCAGTTAAATTGACATTAAATTTTAATGTAGTTCCTTCATTTTTGCTATTTGAAATATTCATATTTTATGAGTCCAAAAACAAAAGTAATTCTTTCAGATGCTGTCCCAGTGGCAACAGACCAACACTGCTGATATTTACACTTTATTTATAGAATATTTTCTTTCAAAACAACTGCTAATAAAGGAGGCATCATAGGAAGGATAACAAAGTAGTAACTTCAAAAGCTGAAAAATAAATAAACGTGCTTGTTCAGAGACATTTTAAATGGCAGTTATATTTAAGAAGAAAATATTTATCTCCTCATAGGATTGCTATATCCAGCTATAGTATAAAAAGCAAATAATGAATGCTTTATTGAAATCATGAAGTTCACCCTTAAGGGCTCAAAATTCTCTTATTATTCTTTTACCTGTGTATACAGACAGGTAAGAGTTGGACTGAGAACCACAAGGTCAGTAATTCAATCCCAGCATGCAATCCAGCATGCAATCCAAGGTCAGTAGTTCAATCCCAGCTTGCAATCCAAGGTTGTCTGCTCCTGTAAAGACTCATAGCCTCAGAAAAACCCTCTAGAGCAGCGGTTTTCAACCTGTGGGTCACGACCCCTCTGGGGGTTGAATGACCCTTTCACAGGGGTCACCCAATTCATAACAGTAGCAAAATTACAGTTACGAAGTAGCAACAAAAATAATGTTATGCTTGGGTGTCTTGTCATGAGGAACTGTATTAAAGGGTCGTGGCATTAGGAAGGCTGAGAATCACTGCTCTATAGGGTCACTATGAGTCAGTATCATCTTGAGAATTAGTATTAGCTACACAGCTTTCGGATCCCTGGTGGGGTAGTAGTTACACACTGGGTTGTTAACTCCAAGCTCAGCAGTTCAAAACCATTAGTCACTCTGGGGGAGAAAAATGAGGCTTTCCAATCTCAGAAACCATCAGGGGCAGTTCCACTTGCCCTATAGGATAGCTTTGAATCAGAATCGACTCGATGGCAGTGAGTTTGGTTTTGGATATAAACTTTCATGCTCCTGTGATTTTAATACGGGATTATCAACTATATTCAAAAAATTCCTGTCTTCCACAACAAAAATTAATCAGTCACAATGAAAATGTCTCCATAAAGTGCTATTCACTTTTATATTAAGCACTCAACATATTAAAAATAGTACCCAATTTTATCAAGTCATTCAACATATTCGAAATTCAAACAAATTCTTTTATTCATAAAATTAATTTTATAGGTCACCATTCCCCTCAAATACTGTATGTTGGCAAGCCTTCAGTTAAGACTTAGCACATGAGGAATGAACTTAGTCCAGTTCAAACACAGCAGCCCCCAAATGTCTGTCCTCTATTTGCGTAACCTTCATGAGTATTCTCTATTTTTACCTCTCTCGACTCAGTGCTGCCTCAAACCTGTGGGTTCCCATGATAAGTAATTATGGAATATAAAGCCCAGTCCTTCTCCCAAGGAAGTGCTCGCAGCCCAAAGAGTATCCACCACACCAGCCAGACTCCATGTTCTACCTAAGGGTTCCAGTATCCACCGCAATGCCTATACAGACAAAATTCATGACTCCAAGGCATAAAGGAAGGAGGTTGAGAGGATGTAATGCAAGTGAAATGCTGAGGACACAGTTGTTTGTCTGGGCATGTGGCACACGTCTTTCAGGTCTGCTAAACGCCGGAAAGATATGCCACTCCAAGGTAAGCCTCAACCCAAAGGCTCAAGTTCTGTAAGGGGGCAGCAAACCCAGCTCCCTGAATTCAGTTCCCAGAGGCACCCTACTCCAGCAAGCCTCAGCACAATGGCATTCTACTCTACTTCCATGGGTCAGCAAGCCCAGTTTCCCCCAGTGCCCAGAGGCACGCCATCCACTCCGCAAGCCAGTCTCCTGCCCCAAGCATTTGACTCTACTTGTCTGGACTGAGAAGTCCGCCGCTCTGCTTCACGCTCCAGTCCCTGGTTCTCAGCTGCGGCTCCTCTGGTGGCACCGCTGTCTTCTCCAGCCAGGAGGTTGGAGGTTTGCTGCGCATGGATCTGGGGGCCGGAGGATACACTCCACCCTTGCTGGTCTTGAGATCCCGCCTCCTGCTTCTCAGAGTTTCTCATTTTGTGTGCAGCAGGATGGCACTCCAGGGAATCCTGTTCACAATGACTCACAGATGAATCCTGTCAGTATCTCCCCCCACCTTCTTACCAGACCCACGCAGGCAAAGGTCCTTTGGTGGAAGTTAAAAGATTTTTGACTAGAAGAGCCACATTAAATAATTCATTGCCTTTGTGCTACTGTCAAATTTTAAAAGCCTTAATGATGACATGGGAGGTATTTGCATATAAAATTAGCAATAAAAACTTCTTGATGTTCAATAAAGAAAGGTATCTAAAAATATGGGACTATACCAAAACTCTTTGCCTTGGTAGGTTTTATAAATATTTCTGCAAATCAACTTACATGACACCTTTTCCACTAGATACATGTATTCATTTCCTAAGGATATTGTAACAAATTAACACATATTTGGTGGCTTAAAACAATACAAATGAATTATCATAGGCTGTAGAGGTCAGAAGTCCAAATGGTGCTAACTGGGGTTAATAAATCAAGGTGATGATGGCTAGTCTTATGCCTTTTGATACGCTTGAGAATTGCATTTCTTTGTCTTTTAGCTCCCTGATTTAAGGTCAGTTGATTATCTCTCTTAATTGCATCTGCAACCTTCACTTTCCCTGTCCATGGTAACAACATACTCACAACTTTTGGGAATAAGGATACAGACATTTTGGGGGTGGGGATGGTATCATTTTGCCTACAGCATCTATTATGAATTTATTCAGAGTGCCTAATATAATAGAATGCAGAGACAGACCAGCTCTCTAGGAGTAATTTTAGTGGAGAAGAAAAAGAAATTACAATTCAGTGGAAAATACATATGTAAAGTAACACCACAAGAGCGCAGTGCAAAAAAAGGCAGATAAATTGGAAATTTTAAAATAATATCTAGAAATGCTGATGCTATACTATTAGGAAAAAATCATTCTACATAATTGAATAGCATCTCAAGAAAAGTATCTATGAGGGAGACTAAAAAATTTCAGATGCTGTATCTTTTAATAGCCAGGCACCATCAGCTTTCTTCACCACATTTGCTTATGTACCCATTTGTCTTCAGGGCCGTTTTGGGAAGGTGAGCATCACATAGTGCCAGATTATTAAAACAAAGAGTTCTTTTATTGAGGGAATACTTGAGTAGAGGCCCAGTGTTCATTTGCTACCTTAATACTTAATATATAAATATATGTACATAGGCTTATTTCCCTATAATTATATATAAGTATATTTACATATGTTTTTTGCTTCCTAGTTCTTTACTCTGTTTCCTTTTACTTTCCTCTTGTCCCACCATGATGTTCGACCTTCATTCAGTTCTCAATAGTTCTCCTCAGGTACACTGCACTTGATCAAGCCCCACTGCCCTCCTCACCATCGATTTTAGTTCACTGTAGTTCCCCTTATCTCTGGGTTTGTCAACTCCCCTCTTCCTTTACCCCCCTCCCTCTCTCCCATTTCTCCCTGGAACCATTAGTTCCACTGTTTTCTCCTCAGGGTTTTTTTTATATTACCTATCTTATATAGATAGACGCGAGGTAAAAAAGAAAAAAAAAGCCTATAAATAGTTCCAGGTCTGTCTGTTGACCCTCATGGATGTTTTTCAATAGAGTCTGATGAGGTGCCAAGTCCTGCCCTCGAAGTCTATTTTTGGGATTCCTTGGTTCTTCATTGCTTTGCTCCTCTTGCTGTTCTGTTGCGTTACCTTCGTGTTTCACCCTTGTGTGTAGAAGGGGGACGGGAGGGGAGGGAGTCAGACTGGGCACAATTCCTGCCTGTGTCTCCAGTGCTGTCCCACCTAGTGCTATAAATTATTATTTATATTAAGTGTAGGCAACTGAACATGCCCTTACAGAAGGGTCGCAAGGAGAAGACGAACCAGTCAGGGTGCAGTACTTCACCGATGAAACAAACAACTTTCCTCTAGTTCTTTAATGCTTCCTCCACCTCCCCTCCCACTATCATAACTCCAATTCTACCTTACAAATCCGGCTAGACCAGAGCATGTATGCTGATACAGATAAGAGCCTTCAACACAGAGAATCCGGGACAGAAAATAATAATAACTTAAAATTTAACAAGAATGGGTAGAGGTGGGAAAAAAGAGGAGCTAATATCAAGGGCTCAAATAGAAAGTAAATGGTTAGAAAATTATGGCAACATATGTACAAATATTTTTGATACAATTGATGTGTGGATTGTTGTAAGAACCCCCAATAAAATGATCTTAAACATTTTTTTCATGGAAAATAGAATTAAAAGATAATGAAATATTTGCTGGAGCTTTTGAAGAAGCCGCATCGTACTAAAATATGCCACATTGAAGGTCACTGCCAATCAGAACTTTAAAGATGTTTAGAATCTTAAGTCATTGAATCTAGTGGTCAGTTGAAGCCCAGGAAAAGTTTATGCTTTTCTGAGTTCCCCTGGCTAGTTTCAGAAAAGAGACTTTAACCCAGTATTCTTCATTTCTGGTCAAAATAACATATTTACTCCCAAAGAATAAATTCAGTCCAGAACAGTGTGTTTAAGAAATAAAGAGTAACATGTAATTTTACTTTTAAAATGCCAACTGCAGATTCTTCTAATTATGTAAGTCCTGAAGAGGTTACACAGTTCAAGTATTTGGCAAAATCACCTTTGTAGAGTGCGTCTGCCTCACAGATGTTATGAGTCAGAGCCATCTTTGTCACCGATGGCTGTTACACCATGGATCACTGAGCTCTCTCGCTGTGCTAGGCACGGGTCTATGGGAAAGTGATACGCAGCAATTAAGTAACAACCTGGGGGAAATCTGGTTTCATGGATCTTTAGTTCTAGTGAGGAGTCAGAAGAATGAATAAAAAGCAAGTCAATGACTTTACCATATGGCAGGAAGTGGTTTACAAGGATGAATCAAAAATTATTGCTACAAGGGTTCCAATTCATACATGAATGGGTTTATTACAAGCAAAACATGTCAAAACATGTCTCTGTGATGTTGGATGCAAACACGTTCTCTCAGTAATACACCTGATTTAATAGGGTGCCTTCAAAAACCAACATGCAATCAAAACAGCGTCTTCCCCACACATCTCTGTCTTGGAAGAAGTATGGCCGGGGTGCACCTTGAAGACAGGGATGGCCAGACTTTACCTTGCATACATCGGCCATATTGTCAGGAGAGACCAGTCCCTGGAGGAGGACATCATGCTTGGTAGAGGGGGGTGCTAAACAAGAGGAAGGTCCTGAACAAGATGCATTGACACAGGGGCTGCAACAATGGGCTCAAGCATGGGAACAGTTGTGAGGAAGAGACAAGATTGGGCAGTGTTTCTTTCTGCTGTGCATTAGGGCACTGTGGGTCAGAATCAACTCAATGGCACATAACAGTAGTATCAATGCGAGAATTGTCACCTGTCATGCAGAAGATGCTGGCTTGTGCTTCATCAGTGCACCTCCCACACAGCCCCCACCTATACATTCATAGAGGTTTGCATCCTGCTAAGATGCTGTGTGTTGCTAGTGCTTTGTAGTTTTCAGTCAAGCTCCCACACTGAGATGGATGAGGAAGAAAGGCATGCTGTCTACTTCTGAAAATCAAAATCATAACAGACCCAATTCCTAATTGATCATGAAGGTGCCACAAGACTAGGTAGTGGTTCATTGTGCATGTGGTCCCCAGGAGTGAAGGGCCAACTCAATGCTAGTTAACATGACCACTTCCACAACAAGGAATACCTGACATTTTAAAACAGCTGCCTCCTAATGGATGGATGGATGGATGGCTGGATTGCGATCAGAGCTATACGAGCCCCCAATAAAATGATTTAAAATAAAATAGCTGCCTCTTTTTCTACCAATAACTCCAATGTTGCCCCTGTCCGAGGTTTGGGTACCCCAAGGTAATAAGTAAACACATGAGTAGTCCACAGAATGTCAAGCAGTACAGCTGTACAAATGCTTCACCTTACACTGAACTCCAGTGTATTTTCTATACACAAAATGAGAACAATAAAAGTAACTTACCCCCTGGGGCAATGGAAAAAATGGTCATTTTAAAACATTTGTTTCTAATTTCAACAAAATGTAATTCTAATGTATGTAATTCGCATAATACATATATTTAAAACTTTTGAACAGTTCTTCAAAAATCATACCTGTTCATACCTAAGGCAAATCTGTCCTACCAGGTAAATAAATAAATAGCCAGAACCGGGTTTATTCCTATAATCCCATAAAGCATACTCAACAGCAGTCATCAAGAATAAGGATTATGCAACCAGTGACCCAGAAAATATTATTTAATATAGTTTATTATTTAATATTGTTTTAAAACTGGATGAGGGACGATTTGTTTGTTTCTGGTTCTACCTTCCCAATCAATTAAGTTTTGCCGATTTGGGCGTTGCTACAGAGTGCTACAAATTCATGTGCTCCTGAGACTGAAGTAAAATTTTATGTGTGCTCACACTTTAGAATGCTCACACAGAGTAGAGTCAGACATCCTGGACTTTCTGTGCAAATCTAAGTGCTGCAGCCTCACGGCCAACTTTACTTCCTATATTTACAAAGGTCACGAGCTAGCCTTTGGAAAGCGAGGGGAGTGCCTAATAAAATGGAAATGCAAAAGGCCCACATGGGAATTACAGCAAAGTAAATATAGCACAAGTTATAGCAAAATAGAAAATGTTACCAATGTATACAGAACACACTGCCAATTAAAAATTAATTGCACTGGGTGTTTTTTATACCACCCCAGATTTTTTGCAATCTCTAATTGCTTACATGTATTTGTAACTAGCATGGCGTTACATTTACATCCTTTCTAGATACACAAACCCCAAATACCATATATATTCATGCTTCACCACTAAACAGAGGTGTTTGGAGCCAAGTGGCCTGAAATAAACATTCAAAATAGGGCATATTTTCCAATAGAGGTAAAGATTATAGTGTGAGCAACGGGAATGTGCAAGCCGGCAATAATTTAATTTAGTAGCTGGGGCCAAACCATGATAGTCCACTTTAAAAATATGGAAACTTGAGAAAGTGATACTGTTACCATTGTTAACTATGGAACGCAAGAACATTTCTTTTAAACTTCTAGTCGCACAAATCCATCTTGTATATTTATTTTTTTAAAAGAAAAGTCTACTCAGCACACTTGGGATTTGAGAGCTTGAAACTAACTGAATCCTTTTTCCTGTTCTGTGCAGGTTAACACCAAATGTAAATGCTATTACGGGGTTCCAGTTACCACAGGACTCGGCCTTCATACAGATTTATTTTTATGCAAGTCTCAGAAGGAAATACTCATGGCTTAGGTTTTACTGGTTGAATGCTTCCACCAGTAAATGCTTTACAAAATATTGAAAGTGTTCCTTTTTCTTTTAAAACTATTAACAACAGATCTTTATCTGTTGTCATAGAACCAGCTATGACAACAGAATCAAGTGTCTGGAGCGCTCATTTGTATTTTAAATTTTTTAACAGTTCTTCAAAAATCATACCGGTTTGAAGAGCTGATACCAAGGGCTCAAGTAGAAAGCAAATGTTTTGAGAACGATGAGGGCAACAAATGTATAAATGTGCTTGACATACAATGGATGGATGTGGATTGTGATAAGAGTTGTACGAGCCCCCAATAAATTTTTTTAAGTATCATCATACTTTTCATACATATAATATGATATCATACATATCATACAAAAAAGAAAAAAGTTTGCCTAAGTCAAATCTGTCCTATGAGGTTATATAAATGAATAACAGCAACTGGGCTTATTCCTATAATCCCATAATGCATACTCAATAGTAGTAATTAAGAATTAGAATTTTTCACCCAGTGACCCAGAAAACATAGGCCAGACACCTTAGACACTAGAATCTGGTCTTGTAAGATGCATAGCACCTTCCAAGAGTCACATCAGAAGGGCACAAATTGGAAACTCCAACTAGGTGAACTTCAAAGTCCAAGGAGAGAACACTCATGGGTCTGTAGATGGGTTTGGACCTATTGCTCTGAGAATACCCAATGAATGGCAACCCAGGACTGACATGCATTTGCTTACTTCACACTCTCTCTACCTTTGTGTGACAAAGGTTAGTCTACCCAAAAGGGCTGTGCCCCAACAAAGGGGGATTACTGAAACTATTACCGTGTCTCCAGCCTCTACGGTATGTGCGGCTAGCAGCCAGTCACACGCATCTTGGAGAAGATCTAAACTGACTCCTCAGATAACGTAGTCAGAAATTCCTACACACATGTGAAATTCTCTGCTCAATGATACTATAATATTGACTTAAATAATATTCCTAACAATGGTAGTTATTTGAACCCTCGGAGTTTGGTTCACTTTGTACTGTGCTAAATGATGGCCCCCAAATCAAACTAGAAACTAATGGACACAACAGTTATAAGAATGGATTTTGAGATATCACCTGATCACAGCCCTAGTATAATACTACATGTCTGTGCCTGTTACCCCCATGAAGAGATCACTGAAGACATGAGTGCCATAACACAGTATGATAAAGAAACTAGATACTGCCCAACTGTCATGAAAATAGTGTCTGGGGCCTTATAGGACTGTCTGAAAACAGGCAACCATCTAAGCAAGGAGTCAGCTAAGTCCACACAGAAGCACACCAACCTGTGTAATCCAAAGACAGCTAATAGAAAGATCCAAACCTGGAAAAAGGAACAGTACCATTAGCCCAATACTAAATACCCAGACAGTGGAAACTGGATGGTAGTGGTAGCTTAAAATCCATCTACAGGGCCACCACGTGGGATGAGCCTCTGCTGAATCCCCAATACATGTTGGTCACGAATTGTAATCAACCAATCAGTGAGCGAGCATTGTAAAGGAGAGTTGAAAAACTGTATTCGGGCTGGAATGTAAAGTCGTATGATGGGATCTCTAAAGACCCAATGAGGATTTACTCTAAACTTTTAATATACTCTGCTTTCTATTAGATTGAGGTTTCCATCCGAGTTTAATGACTATTGATGATGCTTGGTGTATCTCCTAGTCTTGTATAGTTCGCTGTATAGGGAAACTGAGCTTTATGGAAATACGAAGCTAATACCAGAATTAAAGACTACCTGAGACACAGAGGGAGGGGAGGGGGCAGAGGATCAACATCAATGTTTAAAAGTAAGTGGGGGTAAGCTACAAAAATGATTGTGATGATAACTGTACCACCTTTCTTGATATTTTGCACTTATAAAGAAACCAAGAAATCACCCGTTGGCACAATCTTGTTCACCATCTAACATCCTCTTCCCTTCAAGACACAGCAAACAACTCTATGCAGGTATCAACCCACTTTGCACTGAAAAGGCTCCACTCACCAACGTCTAAAACCAAGCCTAACTCACTGCCATCATGTCAACACCGACTCAGCAGCCCAAAAGGGCAGGAAAGAATTGGCCCTGTGGGTTTCCAAGACTGTAACTCTATGGGAGTAGAAAACTCACCTTTCTCTTGAGGAATGGCTAGTGGTTTCAAACTACTGACCTTGTGGTGAGCAGTCCAACAAATAACCACTATCCCTTAGGATTGTTGTATGCCTGTAGGGGTCACTAGTCTCTGCACATCTGCAACCCAGAAATATAGGCTTGTGTTCTGCTCAAAAGGAGCCTTGGTGGTGTACAGGTTACATTGGGGGCTGTGATCCGCATGGTCAGCAGTCCGAAACCACCAGCAGCTCAATGGAGAAAGAATGGGCTTTCTACTCCCATAAACAGTGACAGTCTCTGAAACCCACAGGGGTTTGCTGTGAATCAGCATTGACTTGAGGGCAGTGAGTTTGTTTGGGGGGTTGGTTCTTCTCAAATAGGAGACAGAACTAATAGACAAAAAGTTCTCATTTTTATCCCAAGGTGAATGATGAAGAGACTTAATGAGTTTGGGGGATTCATCAGAAGCAGAAGTTGCCCTGACAAGTAGCCAACTTGATCATGCTTCCCTGTATTGGCTATGGGAGACTCTAGGTAATGCAAAGGATTCTAACGGAAAAGTTAGAAATTAGACTCTACCCAGAGATACCTCAGAAGAAAAGTCTGGTAATCTACGTCCCTAAAAATCAGCTACTGAAATCCCTATAGAGCAACTCGTCTTCTGGTAAGGTAGCAGACCAGGGGACCCGCATACTCTGAGGGCTCTTTCGAACAAAGCGCGTTTGGTGTCCATGTAGCTGAGTGGTAGGAGTCTAGAGAGTGAAACATCCCCCCCGGACACCACCGCAGCCCCACCCCACACATATTTCCTCAGTCAGGGCCTTGGTGATCCAGGGTCTGATTCGTGGGACATCTCGGGTCAACAGGCTGCTGCCATCGGGGCCGTGACTAGCTATAGCCCACTGCATCCCCAGACCGTAACCCAAGCCCCGAGTCCCTTGCCTGCTCTGCCGGGACACACTCAGCGGTCATGGGACCCCCTACAGCAGTGCCCACTCGCGGGACCCCACTAGAAGACAAGATTCCCTTGCCCGTGGTTCCCCTCTCCCCACATGGCAGCGATCCGCCCTTCAGCCCGAGTCCCTCCCTCCATTCATCCAAGGCCAGGGTAACTGCCCTGCATCACTGCGGAGACCCGTGCCTGCGGCCGGGGGCACTAAGCCTGCCCGTCGACGCAGACAGCCCTGGGTGCAACAGCGGGTCGCCCTGCCTACTGGGAGCACGAGGGGAAGGGCGTTGCCCTCCACGGTGCGCAGCAGGGATTCCAGCGGCCAGTGCCTCTGAGCTCTGAACCTGCAGTGACACATCCCTCCCAAGGCGGAGGGCAAGCGCCATTACCACTGTTTCCCGCCAGAGCCGCCACTATCCGAACCAGTTTGGACCACCTCGCTGTGGAGCCTGCGCAGCTCCCAGGACTAGCTGCTTAAGCAATAAATGTCCCCCGACTGCTAGGGAACCTAGGACATGGCTTTGCGGTCCCGCCGGAGCCGTCTGTGCGCCCCGGCCAGCTCTCACCACCTAGGTGCCCTGCGGGGTCCTCAGCGCCAGCCCCTAAGCCTGCCCCAGCCCTTCCCAGCCAGAATAGGTGGCGGAGCTGCCTCTCTCCGCACTCCTTGCAGCCCCAGCCTTTTCCAGCCAGGGCAGGAGGTCTGCCCCTGTGGGGCTGCTCCCACCTGTGAAGCCTCTGCCCACAGGCTCAACTCTACAGGCTTGCAGGGACCTGGGAGGGACTTCTGATCTGAAGAGTATTTTCCCCCCACATAGTCCAGCTCCGGAGCCCAGATCAGCACCATGTCCCTTGGCAGGGAGGCCTCGCCCACCTCCGCCTTTTATTAGGCATCACTAGAACGTGAAGGGAAAAGAAGGGGGAAATTTTATATATATAGATAGATAGAGATAGAGATAGAGATAGATATATAGATATATATACACACACACACATAAACATCTTTATCTCATGCTAGATTTTCTCTTTTCTGTCTTTTCTCTCTTTCTTCCTCCTTTTTCATTATTGCTAGTACTTCTCTTCTGCCCCTTTGCTATAGGTTTTCCTTCTCCTTCCACTTCCACTATTATCACTTCTTTTCTCTCCTCTTTTATAGCTTCTTCTTCCTCTCTCCATTTTTTTTCCTCCCAAAATTTTGTTAAAAATTGTTTTTAATTTTTAACCTTTTAAATCCTTGGTTTTTTTTTACTAAACAAAAAAGGGCTGCTATGGGTATCCTGAAAAATTAGGTCAAAGTAGCCTGAGGGAACTCACTGAGGCTTCCCTCCTCCCCACTTCCAGTTGCTGAAACATCTCACCACTGCGGGTCACTAAACCTTCAGGGAACTCTGTCTACACAGCAGTCTGGCCCATCCTTACAGTAGGTCATAGGCAGTCGCCTGAAAGAATCCTTAACAGTAACACAGCTAAGGTTCCCCTGACCTCCCAGAAACATGGGGCCTATGAAAGGATCCAGGAAAAATCAACAGACCACATCACTGCCAACCAAAAAAAAAACAGAGAGACGAAACATAGTAACAGAACTAACGTCTCTCATAGAAGAAACAGATACAGATCTGCCACAGAAGGAAATCTTCAGAAGTCCGCTCCAAGTAATACAGGAGCTGAGGGAAGCAACCCAGAATAAGGATGCAATGATAGAGGTGATGAAGTCCACAATAGAAGGGATGAAACCCACCCACCAAAGGGAATTTCAGGTCAGGAGCTAACAGAGGAGGTAGCAGAAGCCACACACAAGGTCACAAAATTAACAATTAGGCTTGAGGAGGCAGAGAACCATATCAGTGATCTCAAGGACACTCAAACAGACCTAAGCGAGAAATACAGTCAGATAGGAAAATTAAAGAAACAGAAGGTAGCCTGAGATCAATGACAGATACTATGAAGAAGAATAATAATCGAAAAATCAGTGTACCGGAGCACAACACAACACAAAAGTCAACAGCCAAGATAGCAAAGGAATTTCTGGAAGAAAACTTTCCCACCCTAACAAGGGAAAACCAGGCACTCATACAGGAAGCAGAAAGGACACCAGCTAGACTAGACACCAAGAAGAACACACCAAAACATATAATAGTAAAAATATCCAACGTAGAGGGAAAAGAAAATTTTATGAGCAGCAAGAGAAAGGAAGACAGTCACATAAAAAGGAGCACAGGTAAGAATATGCTCAGACCTATCAGCTTATACCATGAAGAGGAGGAGAGAATGGAGCAACATCTTCCAAAAGCTGAAAGAAAAAAATGCCTCCCCCAGAATCCTGTACCCTGCCAAATTATCCATTAAGAGAGATGGTGAGATAAGGGTCTTCCAGGACAAGGAAAGACTCAAAGAATATGCTGCAAGTCACCCGACCCTGCGGAAGATACTGGCTGACTCACTATGGCCAGAGAACCAACCTCCACCAAGAACAAACAGGAGCCCATCTCCATCTAGAAGCCAACATGCCAGCAACAATTACCAGGACAACAGGGTCTCAGATGGAAAATATTACAAGATAGAAACTCTCCACTCAACACAGCACACTGATATGAAGTGAGATGGGTAAAGACCCAAAAACACAAAACAGAGTATGACAACTATGAATCCACAGGTACTGATAATAACTCTGAATTTCAATGGACTCAATTTGTACATTAAAAGAAAAAGGCTGGAGGACTGGCTCAGAAAACATAATCCATCCATCCATCTGTTGCCTGCAAGAGACTCATCTTAAGCGCACAGACAAGAATAGGCTAAGAATTAAGGGTTGGCCGAAAGTTTACCAATCGAATTGTAACTCAAAAAAGGCAGGGGTGGCTATCTTAATCTCCAACAAAATGGACCTCAAGATCCAAACCATAAAAAGAGACAAAGAGGGACACTACATAATGCTCAAATGTTCAGTAAACCAGGAAGCACTTAGCATATTGAATATTTACGCTCCTAAGAATGGTGTGGTGAATTTCATCAAGCAAACTATTAAAAAGATGAAAAAAGAAATCATGGACTCAACAATCAAAATAGGTGACTTTAACACTCCACTATCAGAGAAAGACAGATCAGTAGGAAAGAAGCTCAGCAAAGAGGCCATAGAGCTAAACACTGTAATTAGGCAACAGGGCCTGACAGACATCTATCGAGCTTTCCATCCAAAGGCAAAGGATTTCACATTCTTTTCAAGTCCACGTGGATCTTTTTTCAAGAATAGACCACATGCTGGGACACAAGTCCAGCCTGAGTAAATTCAAACATATAGATGTTATCCAGACATCTTTCTCAGATCACCATGCCATCAAGCTGCAGATTAATAAGAGGATGTCAAGAAAAGCAAGGGCAACCAATTGGAGAATGAGCAACAATCTCCTGAGACATGAATGGGTACAGGCCCAGATCAGAGAGGATATTAGGAAGTTTCTAGAAACTAACGAGAACGAGAATACAACGTATCAAAATTTATGGGATACTGCGAAGGCAGTTATCAGAGGTAATTTGATATCATTAAATGCATATGTGAAAAAAGAAAAGAGGCATATGAGAGATACATTAACACAAAACCTCCAACAACTAGAACAGAGTCATCAGAATAACCCCTCCAATAGCAAGAGAAAATAAATAATAAATATCAGGGCGGAGTTAAACCAGTGGGAAGACAAGAGAGCAATGCAAAAGATAAATGCGGCTAAAAGCTGGTTTTATGAAAGAATTAACAAAATTGACAGTCCTCTGGCAAAGCTTACCAAGGATAGAAAGGAGCAAACATCAATAGCCAGGATAAGGGATGAATCAGGGGCAATAACAACAGACCCCAATGAGATTAAAAGGATAATCACAAAGGACTATGAAGGTCTGTATTCTAATGAATTCAGAAACTTGTAAGTCATGGATAAATATTTGGAAAAACAGTCTCTCCCTAGATTACCTCTGAGATCAAGAACCTCAACAAACCCACAGCGAAAGAAGAAACAGAGAGGGTCATCAAAAACCTACCAACAAAAAAAGCCCCAGGGCCGGATGGTTTCACAGCAGAATTCTACCCAGTGTTCAGGGAAGAGTTGACAGCGATCCTCCACAAAGTATTCCATAACATAGAAGAGGATGGCAAACTCGCAAACTCATTTTAAGAAGCCAGCATTACTTTCATCCCAAACAGGGCAAAGACCCCACAGGTATGGGTAATTACAGACCAATATCTCTAATGAACATAGATGCAAAAATCCTTAACAAAATATTGGCCAATCGAATACAAAGGTATATAAAACATATCATTCACCATGACCAGGTGGGATTCATCCCAGGAATGTAGGGATCGTTTAACATTCGAAAATCCATCAATATTATATACCACATCAAGAAGAAAAAGGATAAAAACCATATGATAATATCCATAGATGCAGAAAAAGCATTTGACAACATCCAATGCCCATTCCTAATCAAGACACTCATGAAGATAGGATTGGAAGCTAAGTTCCTCAAACTGATACAAGTTATCTATGAAAGACCAATGGCCAACGTCATAGTCAATGAAGAAAAATAATCCCACTGAAAAAAAGTACAAGACAAGGATGCCCCCTGTCCCCACTTCTATTCAATATCATTTTGGAGGTTCTGGGTAACAACATAAGACAGCGGAAGGACATCAAAGGGATCCAAATGGGAGAGGAGGAGGTGAAACTATTGCTATTTGCAGACGACATGATCCTGTACATTGAAAACCCCAAAAGCTCCACAGCTGGAGTATTTACAGTGATGGAGGAATGTGGAAGAGTAGCAGGATACAAGATCAATAAACAGAAGTCGGTTGGTTTTCTATACACATTGGACAGGACCATGGAAGAGGGGGTTGAGAGGGAAGTACCCTTCACACTAGCTAAGAACAAACTGAAATACCTAGGAATATATTTAACAAAAAATACTAAAGACCTATACAAGGAAAAGTATAAGACTCTACTACAGGAAACCAAAAGCAAACTCCACAAATGGAAGAATATCCCCTGCTCGTGGATTGAAAGGCTCAACATAGTAAAGATGACGGTCCTACCTAAAGTACTGTACAAGTTCAATGCTATACCAATTCAAATACCATCAACCTTCTTCAAAGAATTGGGAAAACTGACCACCAATTTCATATGGCGAGGGAAGAAACCCAGATTAAGCAGAGAACTCTTCAAGGAGGACACAGTTGGAGGACTCGCCTTACCCAATTGTAATGCCTATTACACAGCTACAGTGGTCAAAACAGCGTGGTACTGGCACAATGATAGACACTCAGAATAGTGGAAAAGAATAGAAAGCCCAAGAATAAAATAATCAGCATATAGACAACTGATCTTCGACAAGGGTCCCTAAACTATCAAGTGGGAAGTGGATACCCTTTTTAACAAGTGGTGCTGGAAACAATGGATATACACATTTGAAAGATGAAACAAGACGTTTAACTTAGCCCATGCACAAGAATAAACTCAAGGTGGAGCACAGACCTATAAGTTAAACCCCAAACCATCAGGAGGGAATTGGGACTAACCTCAGAGCACTGACCCAGGGAACTCATAGGCTCACTGCAATAGGGAAGGGTACATACGCAGGTGAACTGGAAATCGACAAATGGGATTTAATAAGAATTAAGCACTGTAGAAAGACTTCACCAAGAGGGTGACAAGACAACCCACAGACTGGAAGAGGATTTTTAGTAATGACACATCGGACAAAGGGCTCATTACTAAAATCTACAACACCATCATGACCTGCAAAAAGAGGAAACCAGTTAACCCCCTAAGGAAGTGAGCAAACGAACTGAACAGAACTTTCACTAGGGAGAAGACTCATATGGCCAATAAGCATATGAGAAAGTGTTCCAGGTCATTAGCCATAAGAGAAATGCAAATCAAAACAACCATGAGATACCACCTATCACCCCTGAGGTTATAGTCCAAGTCAACAAATCAGAGAGCAACAAGTGTTGGAGGGGCTGTGGTAAAGGGACCCTCCTCCACTGCTGGTGGTCGTATAGATTTGTACAGCCACTGTGGAAAGCAATCTGGTGATACTTAAAGAAAATTGAAATTGATCTACCTTATGACCCAGCCATCCCTCTACTAGGCATACACCCGGTGGAAGCAACAAATAAAAACACGACCAGTCTGCACTCCAATGTTTATTGTGGCACAATTCACAATCACAGAGACTTGGAAACAGCCTAAGTTTCCATCGATAGATGAGTAGATTAGTAAACTTTGGCACATACACACAATGAAGTACTTTGCAGCACTGAAAAGCACGGACAATCACATGAAACAGGTCGTTTCATAGGAAGAGCTGGAAGGAATCAAGTTCAGCGAGGTAAGCCAAACTCAAAAGGGCAGGTATAACATGAGTCCCTAAGGCAAGTACAATCAGCATGCCAGCAACAGAAGAATAAACACCTCTCTCACAATAACGGGTAGAAGCATAGATAGTTGGAGAGAGGGCAGGCCACACCTAAGGAGATACATGAGAGTCCAACAGAAAGAAGAAGAATGGGGGCAGGTGGACGGAGAAGCAGGGTGGGGAGAAACTGAGTGGATGGCACGGGGGGAACAGGGCACTAACCCACCCGGAGGAGAGTATTGGTTATGTCCCCACAGAACTGGAACATGCATACGGACCCCACCATGACACGCCAAACCAGGAGGGCAACGTAACGTGTCGAGGAATCCACAAGGAGACTAGACCATACGCCGGCCCTAACCAGAATTAGCCCAACCCCCACCATCGAAGGGAGTACCACAAAAAAATGAAAATAGATCATCTGGTCTGGGAAAGGAACTGACCTAGCACACCACACCCAGAAGGAAGCTGAAGCAAAGGAAGGAGGAAGAAAGGAGCGGAGCACACCTGGACCCACCAAGCTCAGAGGACAATAACTCGGCTTGGAGGGCCCAATGTACAGAGAGAACCATATAGCCGGCCCCACAGTGAGATGCAACATCCTGCACTGACCCATGGCCCTACACGGGACAGCACCGGAGACACAGTGGGGGGTGTGCAACTGAGCTGACCCCACCACACTGAGGCAAACACTGGGGGTGTGCAATGGAGCGGCGGGGAAAGCAGAGCAAGGAGGTCCCGAGAGAGTATAAAGGATGGACTTTGGGGCCAGGACATGGAACCCCATCAGACTCATCTAGAAAACACTCCTAAAGGTCAAAAAACAGACCTTGAACTACTAACAGGCTTTTTTTGGGGGGGGGGGGCAGGGCTGTCTTTTTGTTTTGTTTTCTCTTTTTCTCTTCTTTTAAATTTTTTATGTCAGTGGCTCTTTTGTTTGTTAGCTTGTCGGTGTTGCAGCCGTTGATGCCATGTTCTTATGTGCCACTTTGGTGCTGTCAAAGCCATCTGAAATTTTATGCACATATTAACGTATCTGCAGATCCACCTAGATAAGATAGGCTGGGCAAACAATGTGAGAAGAAAATAACAGGACCACCGGTCCGGAGGGACAGGAGAGTGAGGGAGGTAGGGGAAGGGAGGAAGTATTGGCCAACCCAGGGATGAGGGAACAATGAGTGGTTCAAAACCAGTGGAGAGAGGGGATGGGAGGACTGGTAGGGAGTGACCAAGGGCAAGGTAACTGAGAGGAAGTACTGAAACCAGAATGAAGGCTGAACATGGTAGTGGGACAGGAGGAAAGTATAAGGAAATAGAGGAAAGGAGCAGGAGGCAAAGGGAATACATAGAATCCTAAATACAGTCATGTACATATATAAATATATTTATGATTTATGAGGGAAATAGACCTGTGCATATATTTATAGGTTTAGGAGTAGGGTAACAGGTGGACATTGGGCCTCCTTGCACACATTCCCTCAATACAAGAGCACCTTGCTCAGCTAAATGGTCATTTCATGATACCCACCTTCCCAACATGATCACTGAAGACAGACGGGTGCATAAGCAAACGTGCTGAAGAAAGCTGATGGTGCCTGGGTTGAAGGTAAGCAAGCGGCCATCTATCTCAGAAGCAACAAAGCCCACATGGAAAAAGTACACCAGCCTGTGTGATCACATGGTGCTGAAGGGATCAGTTATCAGGCATCAAAGAACAAAAAATCATATCATTGTGTGCTCATCTCCATGATACGATCACTGAAGACAAATGGGTTCATAAGGAAATATAGAGAAGAAAGCTGATGGTGCCCAGCTATCAAAAGATATAGCATCTGGGGTCTTAAAGGCTTGAAGGCAAACAAGCGGCCATCTAGCTCAGAAGCAACAAAGCCCACAGAGAAGAAGCACACGAGCCTATGTGAACACGAGGTGTTGAAGAGATCAGGTAGCAGACACCAAAGAACAAAAACCATCATTGTGTGATCACCTTCCCCACATAAATGCTGATGACAAATATGTACATAAGTAAGTGTGGTGAAGGAGGCTGATGGTGCTCAGCTATCAAAAGATATAGTGTCTGGAGACTAAAGGCTTGAAAGTAAACAAGCAGCCATCTAGCCCAGAAGCAACAAAGCCCACATGGAAGCAGCACACCATGTGTGATCATGAAGGGCCGAGGGGACCAGGTTTCAGGCACCAAAGGTGGGGGGAAGAGGGGATCTTATCATCGTGAATAAGGGGAGCGCATGATGGGGACCCAAAACCCATCTGTAGACAACTGGACATCCCTTGCAGAGGGGTAGTGGGGAGGAGATGAATCACTCAGGGTTCAGTGTAGAAATAATGAAACTCACAACCTTCCTCTAGTTCTTAAATGCTTCCTACCCCCAACTATCATGATCCCAATTCTACCTTGCAAACCTGATTAGACCAGAGGATGCACAGCGGTACAAATGGGAACTGGAAACACAAGGAATCTCGGGCAGATGAGAGTGGTGATACTGGGAGGGAAGAGGGGGTAGAAAGAAGGAACCAATCACGGGGATCTACATATAACCTCCTCTATGGGGGATGGGCAACAGAAAAGTGGATGAAGAGAGACGCCGGGCAATGTAAGATAAGATAAAACAATAATTTATAAATTATTAAGGGTTCATGAGGGAGGGGGGAGCAGGGAAGGAGGGGGAGGGATAAAAGGAAAATGAGGAGCTGATTCCAGGAACCCAAGAGGAAGGCGGATTTTGAGAACGATGAGGGCAACGAATGTATAAGTATGCTTTACACAATTGATGTATGTATGGATTGTGATACGAGTTGTATGAATCTCAATAAAATTAACAAAAGAAATCCCGATGGAGCGCCATGAGACAAAGGAGATGGGTCACAGCTATCTGGGATTAGCTGTACCTTTTCCTTGGTTTGCCTCTCCCCACTTCAGATCACTTACCAAGCAAGCTACCGTATATACTCGAGTATCAGCTGATGCACCTAGTTTTACCCCCAAAAAACCTGCACTAAAAATGTATTGAAAAACTCGCTTTATACACGAGTATATACGGTAACTATGTGCAAGCCTTGCTTTATAGGAAGGTGGGTAACTTCAGTAAGTCTATGACATGTTAACTAACTAGGATGTTATTCCTTGGGTTCTTATTTAGTTTTGCCCCCATCTGGACATGCACATTTCTTCTCTTTACATGGTTGTATTTCTTACATAAGACCTCATGCGTAGTCTTATAATATACACTCAAGATTTTGCTTTAACATATGCAATTAATTCTCATTTGAGATTTTTAGATAAACTTGCTATGCTTGACAGACGTATGATCAAAAACAATATTCATACATTTGGAAACAAATTGTTCAAAACTCCCTTCAAATTCATTTTTTACAGTGGTTTTATTGGTCAAGTCTAATTGTTTGCACTGGCCACATCTACATTTCATTAATAGCACATCTGAGATAGCCACTTGCTGACAATAATTTTTTTCATTAATTTTGTTGCTGAGAATTCATCGAGTAAAATACACACCCATATACACCAACTTAGCAGTGTCTCTCTGTACAATTGATTACACTCTTGAAATTGTGCAATCATTCTCACTCCCTTTTCTGAGCTGCTCCTCCCCCGTTAATTCAAATTGACCGTCTCCAAGTGTTCCTATCTAGTGTTTTGAGTTGTTCCAATCAACTTAATCCCATAGCTCTTAAAAGAGCTGAATGCTCAAGGCAGAAATTTTTATTAGTTAAGCTGTGACTTGATTTTGAAGACCAAGCCACAGTTTCAGATTAAGATTTAAAGATATCTCAGAGCAATAGCTATAGAAGTTTACCTGGCCTCTCTGGTTCCAGAAAGTCTGGAATACAAGAGAATTTGAAGTTCTGTTCTACATCCCCCGCCACCCTACCTCCCAGTCCCACCCGTCCACACACACACCTTTTTAATCAGGATTCTGCAATAGAAGTTTTGGCGGAAATGTTCAATGATGGTACTAGGCACCATGCAGTTCTGGTCTGATAGCAAAGGAGGCCTTTATTAATGGAGGTAATGAGCCATATATTCCAATTCTTCCTACGACTCCCAATTCTCCAGGAGCGGGAGGAAGGGAGGGAGGAACGGTTATTTCTTAGGGAGTACTGAGCTTTATTTGATATAAGGGTGGCACAGATGGGAAAATGCACATACTTGTACACCTGTAAAAAGTGGATTTGGCAAAAGTTGTCTGGGAGATCAAGGGGATTTCAAAAGGTTGTGGGAATAATCCACCTTTTAGCTCCATTTTCTATGAACTTTTGAAGCTTTCTTATCTACAACAAAGACTTTTTAAAAAGAGTAGCTCCTGGGGTAAACCCAACAATCCATGAGATTTGGTTCCTTCATCTGTAAATTTAGGGTCATGTTTTCATTGGCCATCCCACTCAATCCGCCTAGCGATGTGTTTAAGGCTTCTGTTCTACCTGATAAGTTTGTTGCTCAGTGGCTGGGGTCTTAAACGTTACAACATGTATACTTGTACAGATAAGAGTTGGAAACACAGGGAATCCAGAACAGATAAACCCCTCAGGACCGATAAGGGGCGCAATGATACTAGGAGGGTAAGGGAGGGGGTGGGGGTGGAGGGGAGTAAGGGGGAACCGATCGCAATGATAATCTTGGGTTTGCTCTTGCCATACAAAGTTTTTCATACGAAAAAAATCCCCTCGATGAAAATAAACATTTCTCTACACAATCCTTCCTTCAAAAGTCAAGCTAAACATATATTCATTAAATCAATATACTCAAGCTATTAATAGTAAAGCCTTGCCAAAATATTGGCTCTGCTTTGAAAACGTCAACTGAACACTGCTTCTCATGAGAAATCATATTAAAAGACAGACTAAGGATATCAACAATAAAAGTCTGGTGATACTTGAAACAAGAAAGAGAAACCAGGTTTTAGCTTTCAATGACCAAAACCAAGCAATTCTGAAAGCGATTCCGCAAATACTTGGTGTATGGATATACAGATGTCTTTGTTTTTCATTGAGAGTATACTAATGAACAGTATTCACTGGCTGTAGTTCTGCAGTGGTTTCCATGCTAGATGTACATGTGGCCCATGGCTCTTGAAATTTGGACACCTTGGCAGAGGAAAAGGAAAACGTGGCAAGAAGATGCTGCTCGGAGAAGCACAGCATCTCTTTTGTTCATGTAATGGTGTGTCAAAAACAAGAGCTCGTGGCTATTGTTTACACTGTCATTCTGCTCTAGTACTGCACAAAGTTTTAAATTAGCTCATCTTTCGCCCACAGGCACCAGAAAGACAAAGCTTGCTCCTCCAGGGAAGAGTCCGTCTCAGACACCTACAGGGGCAGTTCAACTCTGTCCTATTGGGTTGCTATGAGTCAACATCCACTTGACGGCAATATTTTTTTTTAAGCCCACTGACCACAGGAACCTGTAAACCTGAGAGACACGATATCAGAAAGCAGAAAGATGTGCTCTAGTCTAATGAAGACCAGCTCCCTAAAGCTGAGATCCTCCAATTCATTTCATTAACTTGCTGTGAATTCTCAGGCATGTCGTGGTGCTTTATTCCAAGGGAAACTACTCACCGACCGGGAGCAGTGGCAGCGACCAGCAGTGCACACAGAACATCACTGGGCTTGTACTGCGTGCTAAGCAACGGACTCAGCATCCTGGAGCTGGGAAGCCTTTTAAAGGCATGACAGCTAGAAGCAATAACCAAAAGCCCAACCCCTGGGAGGTCTAAATGACCTGCCCAAGGTAGCAATGTCAATGGCCAGGTAAAGTCATAAATTCAAATCACCTGACTACTCATCACCTGAAAAAAAATCTGTAATTTTCTCTAACACTAAGTAATCCAAAGATTAATTTAAGGCAAATAGTAAAGTAACATAAAAGATCATTTTTAAGGGCTCCTCTCTTACCCTAAATGGGTTAAAACTACATTTTCTACAGACCCATGTCTGGAGAGGCACTACGTTAAGAACAAGGAAGCCGTGTCTACAACTAAACAAATTGGGAAACAATGTTGACCTTGACCTGGTGACACAGTGATTACATCGCTGTGCTGCCAATGGAAAGTCGGTGGTCCAAAACCACCAGCTGTTCCCCCAAGGAAAGGCTGTGGCTGTCTACTTCCGTAAAGCTGGATAGCCTTGAGAACTCTATGGGGAAGTCTGACTGCCCTACAGGGGTGCCTTAGCATACGGATGGCTGCTGTCACATATAGAAACAAGTCAACAAGAGTCTGGGGCGCAGGGAACCCAGGGGGGACGATACCTTCAGGACCAGGCCTGTGAGGGGCGATGCTGGGAGAGTGGAGGGTGAGTGGGTTGGAAAGGGGGAACTGATTACAGGGATCCCCATGTGACCTCCTCCCTGGGAGATGGACGGCAGAGAAGGGGGGGAAGGGAGACTCCGGATAGGGCAAGATATGACAAAATAACAATCTATAAATTATCAAGGGCTCATGAGGGAGGGGGGAGCGGGGAGGGAGGGGGAAAAAAAGAGGACCTGATGCAAAGGGCTTAAGTGGAGAGCAAATGCTTTGAGAGTGATTAGGGCAAAGAATGTACGGATGTGCTTTATACAAGTGATGTATGTATATGTGTGGATTGTGATAAGAGTTGTATGAGCCCCTAACAAAATGTAAAAAAAAAAAAAGAAAATGATTAGGGCAAAGAATGTACAGATGTGTTTTATACAATTGATGTATGTATATGTATGGATTGTGATAAGAGTTGTATGAGCCCCTAATAAAATGTTTTAAAAAAAGAGTCTGGGGTGTTTTTCTTTTGTTTGTTGACAAATCTCAATTTATAAAATCTAGTGATTTTATAAATCTAGATCTAATATGGACAAAAAAATCATTCCATGTCAAACACTTGACATGAATTAAATTGTGTCTGTCATCATTCAAAACCTCCTATTAATTATAACAGTTACCAATGCTAAATTTTACCAAGAGTGCAACATTCTTACTAACCCCTCAGGCGAGAATAAAGAAAGACCACCCAGCATGCAGGGAATTACTAAGGATTGCGAAATTGTTTGGTATTTGTGAAGGCCAAGTACATACCCTAACTCTACACAGGCCTACAAAGTCCCGTGCCCAGGGATCAGTGCCACCTTCATGTGTCCAGCATGTGACAGCACTTTTCATCTCAGTGCTTTGTGGGTAATGGATTCAATAAACATAACCCAGCTTCTTTTCACAGCGCTGAGCTACATGCAGGAGGGGAATGGGGATGAATTTGAAACATATATATACCATTTACAGGACACTAGCTGAAAGCCAAACAGGCTTTACAAACACTGCCGCCAAGTAAGCTCCACAGTAACTGCACCCCAGCCACCATGCGCCACTCATGGTGGCCGCCTCTGTGTGAGAACACACGTGCTTCCATCACGGCGTCAACAGCTGATTGTTCAGACGTGCAATGCCACGCCTTTCTTCTGCAAAGCTTCCAACCATCAGTTACCTAAGTGCTTAACCATTTATACAGCCCAGGCGTGGTAGGTACATAATCTCGTGTCAACTTGAGGATATTAGAGTGAATAGGGTGAAGTCTAGCCTGTCAATCAGGTCACAGCCTGATGCCTTCTTGGGGGTGTGGCCTTCTCATGAGGATTCTGGGAACATCCCCTCTTCCTCCCCAGATGCATGATGCACTCTCTATCTGCTTCTCCTTACTACCGAGGAGACATACTCAGGATCTGAGGAAAGCACGTGGAGATGCTTCTACCGCCACTGGATCCACAAGACATTCCACCCACTGGCCTGTGACCTTCCTGTATTAAGCATCATTACATTGCTTTGATTGAGTCTGAAGAAGAATTTATAGACTAGTATCGGACATGTGTGCTAATATAGGACTGTGGACTTGATCTACAACCCTCGCACAAAACTAGCATCTAGAACTCTACCTCTCACTGTCAGCAAGTCAATTCTGACTCACAGCAACCTTGTAGGACAAGAACAGAACTGCGCCTGGGGGTTTCTAAGGCTGTACATCTTTATGGGAATAGAAAGCCTCTCCCTCCTATGGAGTGGCTGGTGGTTAATGGCTCAACTGCCAGTTAGCAGCCCAACAACACTATGCCACCACCAAGGTTCCTCTTAGATGTCCTGAGAACTACAGAAAATAGCAGGGCTCTAGGTATAAAGCAGATACTGCCTCTGGTCTATATGAGGTGAGAGGGTAGTCTTAGTGCATCTCAACTCATAGGGCTGCAGTTGAGAGGCTGAAGTGAGTGGCTAGGCAAACATCACCGAGAATGGCCTCACACGAAGTAAGTGCTCAAGAAGAGCAGCTACCCCTTTCAAAAATCACCATTGTTCTTCAGCAACCTCATTCTCAACTTTTACCCTCAGATACGGTTCTAAAGAAAGGGGGGGGGGTGCCACATAGACAACCCCGCCCATTTTGAAGAGGTCTATAACTAAAAAAAATTATCCAGATGTACGACCAGCCTCATCTTACTCCTGCGGAGCAGCTACTGGATTGAAACTGTCAGCCCTGCAGATAGTAGGGCAACACAATGCAACCTTAACATGGCTTGAAGGATAAAACAGGTTTAATGGATTACAATACTGAATATAAAACAGTAGCTAATACAACAACTGAAATCACATACAACTCTAAGCAAATAGTCAACAACTAGTGCGAGGAAAAAGCAATATTGGCCCAGTGGTAAGGTACTGCTTGCTACTTTGAAGGCTGGCTGTTCAGACCAGCAGCACCTTCATGGGACAGAGATGTAGCATTCTACTCCCATGAAGACTGTAACCCTGGAAGCCCTGTGGGGATGCTCTCCTCTGCCCCACAAGGCCACTGCAAGTCAGAATCAACTCAACAGTAATGCACATACTGCAAGACCGAAAAAATGAAAACAGGATGGTAAGATTACTGGTCATTTTTAGAGATCCCTCAATATTACTTTTATATAATTTTCTACAATTAAAACATGTAAGTGTCCTTTTCAATTATTTTATAGTATAGTAAATGGTGTCTACTGCACTAAATGGAGGATTGGATACATGCTACGTCTGGTTTGTGTCCCTCCCTCAAAGACCCTCACAGCAAGCCACTGAAAACTGTGGGAAACAGAAAGATTTCTCCCTAGTCATCTTCCCCAAATATATGTTAGACCTAGGATGCTGCTTGCAGCAAATGATAAATGATTGTCAAGTTATCTCCCTGAAGGCAGTCAGCTGGCAGACTACAGTCTGATCCCAACACAGGTAGGCCAAGCTCCCTGCTGTTAAGAACAATGGGATACTTCTCCCTAAAGGCTTGCAGTCATCCTTTGGTTCCTGGAGGTGGGGTTTACACCCTACTGATAATGGTCTCTATAGTGAGTCAGAGACCAGGTCAAACCAGGTCAGTGACATACAAAGTTAGGCTGCCATCCTGAATCTAGGATCTCCCCATCTTGTCACATGTATACCCCCAACCCCTCCTCTTCCTATCACGTGGATACCCCTAGACCACGTCCCTCCCCTTACTGTATTATCCTATAGCACAAACCTTTCCTGTGACATATGTCCTCATCTGTCCTCATCTGTAATTAGGGGGCTTGCAGTCCCCAGAGAATATAAAAGCCTTGGTTAGCAATAACTCTCTCTCTCTCTCTCTCTCTCTCTCTCTCTCTCTCTCTCTCTCTCTCTCTCTCTCTCTCTCCACGTGGACCACCAAGTGAGGCTGAGGTGAGCATGCTATCATGAAATGTGTCTGACTCCATTATTTCAATCTCTCTTCTATCTCTCACGCTCTCTATGACTTTACTATAATATTTACTTATTACTGCTGTACAATTGAGCCTACCAGACCTGTGATGATGTGTTAGGTTGGGTACCCTGACAGAAAACAACATGCCAGTCATAAATGAGACGCCTAGACTAATATGCTTCAAGATAGCTCAATCACTGAGCAAACGTATTTACTTCCAGGGTTGAGGGAATTAACGAATGAAAATAATTTGAACCTTTTACTTAACTATCTGACCATCATCTAACCCCCAGCACTGTTTTCAAAGTGTGGTCCCTATGACCATCAACATTAGAATGACACACAATCCTTTTCAAAAATTCAGATTCCTACCCAACACTCCCCAAGGCCCAGACTACAGAATCCACATCTCTGGGAGAGGCCAGTATTTGCCTTTTTAAACAAACTCATAAAGTTGTTTCTATGCCACAAAAGTTTTAGGAAACAAATTTCTCTACAAACATACATTTGAATTTTTTTGGTGAGACAGGACAATCTGTAACTCTAGATGGGCATAAATTAAACACTTCCTAATGACTCAATCACCAGGTCAAAAAAAAAAGCCAACTTGTGCACCCAAGGGGTAGACAGCCCGTGAATTTGTGGTTTCTTCTCACGTACCTGTGAATTTTGCAACAAGTATCAAGAGCCTGTTTCGCTTTAAAGGATTTTTTTTTGAGGACCATAAGCAAGGATGCGTAAAAGGCTTTCGGCCAAACTGTTGGTAGTAGAATCATTAATATTCCTACTTGCCATTTCTTTAAAGCCAACGAGACACTTTGTAGTAGGGGAGGCCTCTTATATCACATTGCTAACTCTACCAACCTCGAAAGTAAATGCCTGGAGACTGAGACTCAAAGAAGTTAAACTTGCCCCGTATCACACAGCACAGATCGGATTCAGAGAGTAGGTTCTAAATCCATTAAATATTGGGATATTTCAAACAAAATCTATCATGGAAATACTGTATAATCAATTAAAATCTTGTTCTTTAAATGTTTTTGATGAAATGGAAAATTACCTACAATTCAAAGTTACTGAAAAAGATGAGAGATGTAACCAGAGTTTTGAATACAGCCATGGGTCACTTAGCAGCCACCATACACTCTGTGAAATAAAACATTATATGAAAGTTGTAACAGGTACAGTTTATATTCAATGTCAACCAAATGTTTGTCTTAGTATCCAGTATATAGCGTTCCTTTTTAGCCATAAAAAAATTAAGCATTTCCAAATACACTAAAACATCTTGAATACCATAATAACACAGTAGTAATAATATTAATAATGTTTTGATGCACATCACAAGTCGCAGTTGACGTTATGAGCCATTTTAGATGTCTACCTCAAACTTTCAGTACATTCGGCTTTACTGGGGCTGGGGCCACACTGTACGTCCAGTCAGACGTTGCCCAAAGGAGCCATCTGCATCCCCAAAGGCCAACACTGCGCCTGGCATTTGACAGGAACTCAATTAATAAATAGAAGCAGGAAACTTTCACAAATTTTTACAAGATTCTGAACTTAAAGATGCCTTTTGGGTTTTCTTTTTAAAACCTGTTTGTATGTTCAAGCACTCTTTCATACATTTCTTTTTTTTAATCAGAAAAAAAGGCACAATGGCTCATTTTCAAATCCTATCTTTAACTACCCTCCAATATCGGAGAGGCAGTTAAGCTCCAAATCAACTCAACGCACACACCGGTGGGTGGTTTCTCTCAGGCTCGGTAACAGGTAAGTTACCTTAGAGCAGGAAAGCAAGCAGAGTCTTTTCACGTGGCAGCGCCCCAAGGGGCAACAGCGTGTGATAGCCCTTACAAATAAATACGGTTTCCTCGCTCGTCATTGAGAGCTTTAAAAGAAAAGCAAAAGATGCCATTGAGTCAAATTCTGACCCCTGGTGGCCCCGTGTGTTTCAGAGTTGAAATGTACTGAATAGGATTTTCAGCGGTGTCTTAACTGGCTTTCCACCAGTTTTGACTGGTGCATTTCTCTCTGAAACAGACTGGCAGGCCCTTCTTCTTGGGCACCTAGGATTGCTTTCAACCCACCACCCTTTCAGTTATTAGTCTAAGTGTTTAACCATATGCTCTTACCAGGTAAGAAAAGGATTTATGACTGTGTGTCTGGGGTCCTGTCCTAACTGCTAGTAGTAAAGATATCAGTCAACTGTAGTGGGTTGGTTTTTTGTTTGTTTCTTTGTTTTTTCAGAATAAAAGCAAAGGTTCTTGCTAAGACCATCACCACACACTGCAAAGCCATTATAAATTTGAATTAAAATTCCTTCAATCCATCGTCTTTAAACTTCTACCATATGACTGGATGGGATCATGCAAATAAGATGAAGAGGATTCATTGAATGAGGAGTTGGGCAGTTTTGCGATTGCACTTGGTACAAATTGAGCCATCTCAGAAGCAGGAACCACGAATCTCACAGCCACGGAGAAGGATGCACCAGGAGGGAAGCACACCTGAGACCCCTGTGTGGAAAGACAGGGCAGAGAAGCTGTGATGACACAGTGAGGAAGAGCAGAGGGGCAGCACCGAGACCATGCAGCTGAGCAGTAAAACGAAGTGCCTTCTGGTGCTGCAATGCCAACAGAGCTTTGTAGCACCTGGCCAAGCAGGGCAGAGGCTGTGTGGCTGGGAGGCGGAGCAGCAGAGAGAGATCCATCTGGCAGCAAGGCTAAGAGGAGGCGCTGTTGTGCATAAAAGCATTGCACCTTAGTGCTTCCTGCTGTGAACTTGTGACTTGTTAGCCTCCCTCGTAACCACCCATAGTCCTAAGTATTGTTGTGAGTTCTGTGTAACCATTGCAACAGCATTTCTAACCCAGCAGAGAAGCAGAGTGCCATGGAGGAGCAGTGCAGTGGTTCCGAAGCGATACAGACGGATGCAGGGTAGAGGCATGCCTGGCCTGGTCTCAGAGGAATCATCCTGGGGCAGGTGTGAGGTCGGACTCTCCTCCTATCAGCCTGAACAATTCAAACAGTAAAAGAGAGCACAAAACTTCCATCACAATGTCTCCAAATACCTTCATCTTCACTTAAAAAATTGTTGTTTTTTTTAAAAAACAGCTTTGTTGGTCAGATTACAATAAAGGACCAATCACTAAAAGCCAAAAGGGCAGACCCATGATATTATGGCTTATGTGCCCATAAATTATGTGCTAGGACCCTAATCCCTGTCCTTTGGATGGAATCCTGTTGTAAATCATACTTCCTTGGTTACATTAATTAGATTTTTATCTGAGGGTGGACGCTAAATCTAATTACTTCTGAGTTACAAAAAGAACAGAATGGAAACAGAGGGGGATGAAGAAAGACAATGGGGGCAGATGCATGTACAACGATTGCTGGCAGCTAGCAGAAGCTGAAGCCAGCAAGAAAGAACCTCCCCCCGAGAGCCACACCAGAAATGTAGACTTCTGGCCCCCTAAACAGTAAGAAACTAGATTCCTGTTCTTTAAAACCACCCACATGTAGTACTTGGGTCACGGCACCATGAGACAATTCCGACACATGAACCATATTAACACTGGCCATTTGAAAGAATTCTCAGATGGACGGTGGGAGAGAGCAGTGACAAAAAAGGAGACTATCTCAGAATTATAAAGGCTAATTGGGCATTTGTGTTGGGATATGTAATTTTCCATGGGGGGAGGGGAGAATGCAATATTGAGAAAACTGCAGAGAAAAAAAAGATAGTTGCAGTACTTAGTAGTCCCAGATCCTGATTGTAGAAGGAAGACGGTGAGCCCAGCTCTACAGGAGCGAAGGTACTACCGCTTTGGAATGTACACTCATTACTGGCTTCTAGGAAGAAATAGCCCCCACCTAGGTATCACACTACCAAGTAGTATAGCTTTCTCATGATCATCAACACAAGCCCCAATCCCACATGTATGTGCTTTCACCTCTGTCACAATTTAGAATTGTGGGTCCCACTGTGGGCAACCTCGTGGGAGGCGTCACCCAGCTTACACATGGTGGCGGCAGGCCTTCTTCCTTGCCGTCTCCTACTGAGTGGTCAGGTCTCATTGTATCCGCCCCAGAGATGCTTATTGTAACGACTGGGCAAATAAATCTATAATGAAGTCTTGGGAAAGAGACTGCACTCACTCTCAGCTGAAAAGGGAAAATCCTGGCGGAAAAGGCTCTTTGTTCTGCTCCCTGTTCCCTGCACAGACAGGCGTGCCAAGGCACAGCCACAGTCAGACTGCAACTACAGGGCTAAACGCCACCCAATGAGGAGAGAGGACAAAGAAGAGAAAAGAAGTCACTTGACGCCTTTGAACAGCTCTGGAGCCTAGACACTTCACACACACACACACACACACACACACACACACACACACTTCCCTCCCCACCCCACCCCCTGCCCGACTTCTTGTTAAATGAAAAGTTAAGCTCCTGACCTGAAAAAGCCACTGGGTGCTGGGTTTTCAATTGGTGCAGGCATATACCTTCCTGTCCGCTGCAGTCATCATATAACAAGCCTCTCAAGCTATCTTTTAACTTATCAAAGACCAACTTACCCCCCAAGTATTCACGGAGACGAGATTTCCTGAGGGTGCGTACTGCTTGCTTTGTGCCGTGAGCTCGGGGCTTTTGATACCCACCTCCTCTCGTGCCGCAACTGTGTAAGGGGTAGTTAGGATCCCGAGTCGGGCTCCTCGGATGTCCTTCCTGCTAACCTGCACAACATCTGGGGTTTTGTTTGTTGGCTTCCTTGGTTTGTTTTTTTTGGGGGGGGGAATAAAGGGGAGGGTCTCTAAAGCACTTTGAACAGCACTTGTCTGTCATATCGTGGTGGCCTGTGTGGTACCATGATGCCGGAAGCTATGTGACCAGTATTTCAAATACCAGCTGGGTCACCCAGGTCAAGCAGGCTTCATGGGAACTTTCAAACTAAGAGCAAAGTACAAAGAAGCAATATGCCCACCTCTGAGGAATCCGCCACTGAAAAGCTTCTTACTATAGCAGAACATGGCCGATTATAGTACCCGAGGAGACGCTCCTTAATTTGGAAAGCCCAAACTACGACTGAGGAAGAGCTGTCTTCTCAAAGGAGAGTCAGCCATAATGACATGGATGGAGGAAAGCCTTTAGGACCCCAATTTGCTGATGAGGCATGACTCAAAAGGAGACACAACAGGAAACATCTACTAATAAATGGAACTTGGTGTGTATGAGGCATCAATGTAGGAAAATTGAAAGTCAGCACAAATAAAATGGAATGTTTACAGATCAAATTCCTAAGTATTATTGAACTCAAATGGACTGTTATTGGCCATTTTGAATCAGCCCGTCTTATGGTTCTGAGCCAAAATGACAAACTCAAGAGTAATGCATTGCACTCATTACCCAAAAAGGGCATTTTAAAATCTATCTTGAATTACAAGATTATCTGTGACAGAATAGTATCTATCTGCATACAAATAAGCAACTATGATTCAAATTTACACACCAACCACTAAGTTAGTAATGAAGAAACTAAAAAATTCTACCATTTTTTTCAGCCTGAAATTGATCAAAATGCACTCAAGGTGCATTGACAATTACTGTCAATTGGAATGCAAAACATGGAAACAAATAGGAAGGAACAGTAGTTGGAAAATAAGGGCTAAGTGATAGAAATTAAGCTGGAGATTGCATGGTAGAATTTTACAGGACCAGCAACTTCTTCATCAAAAAATGTGGGGTTTTTTTCTACAACACACAGACTGTACACACGGACATCTCCAGATGGAATGCACAGAAATCGAATTGACTACATCTGTGGAAAGAGACGACAGAGAAACTCAATAACAGCAGCCAAAACAAGGGCTAGACTGACCGTGGGAAAGAGCCTCCGTGGTTCAAGTGTATATTCAAGTTGAAGCTGGAGAGAATTAAAATGAGTCCACAAAAACCGAAACGCCAGTGTGAAAACATCCTACCTGAATTTTGACGAGCATCTCAAAAACAGATTGGATTCATTGAATCCTAAAGACAGAAGACCCCCTGGGCTGTGGGATGGGTTCAAGAAATTAATACATGAAGAAAGCAAAAGGTCATTTTAAAAGACAGGAACGAAAGAAAAATCCAAGTGAATGTCAGAAGAGACTGAACCTTGCTCTTGATCTTAAAGAAGCAAAAGCCAGTGGAAGAAATGATGAAGTAAAGAGTTGAACAAAAAGTTCCAAAGAACAGCCAGAGAAGACAAAGAGTGGTAATAAAATGTGCAAAGACCTGAAATTAGGAAACCAAAATGAAAGAAATGTTCAGCATATCATAAGCTGGAAGAACTGAAGAAAAAAATTCAGGCCTCAAGGTGCAATATTACAAGATTCTATGGGCAAAATAGTGAATGATGCAGGAAGAATCAAAAGAAAAATAGATTCACTGTACCCAAAAGAACAGGTGGACATTCAACCATTTCAAGAGGTAGAACATGATCAAGAACTGATGATACTACTTGTACAACTCTTCTAAATATAATTGAGTGGTTTAATTTTATGTGAATTATATGCTAATAAAACATTTTTTAGAAATTGAATAATACCTACTTCACAGGAGAAGGAAAACATAAAAGAACAGGGTACTATAGGAAGAAGTCCAAGTAGCACTGACGGCACCAGCTAAAGAGCAAGGCTCCAGGAACAGGCAAAGGATCAGCTGGAATATCTCAGCAAGCCCATGAAGCATGAGAAACACCCACTCACCTATGCCAAGAACTTTGGAAGACAAATAGCTGGCCAACCAAGTGTTTGTCCTAATTCCAAAGAAAGGTGCCCCAGCAGAATGCACAAATTGTCGTGTAATATCGTTAATATCACATGCAAGTGAAATTTTGCTGAAGATCGTCCAACAACAGCTGCAGCAGTACACTGACAACGAGCGGCCAGAGATTCAAGTTGAGGTCCGAAGAAGATATGGGACAAGGGATATCATTGCTGATGTCAGGTGGATCTTGGCTGAAAGCAGAGAGTACCAGGAAGATGTTTACTTTTGTGGTCTTGACAATGTCAAGGCATTCAACTATGTGGATCTTAACGAACCATGGATTGCCTTAAGAATGGGACTTCCAGAACACTTTATTGTGTTCATGCAGAACCTGTACATCTGCATGGTTTACAATCAGGAAAGGTCGATGCCAGGGTTGCATGCTCTCATCATACTTATTCAATCTACTGAGCAAACCACCAGAGAAACAGGATTGAATGAAGAAGAATCTAGTATCAGGAATGGAGGGATTCTCATGCAAATGGATGCAAATGACACAACCTGGCTTGCTGAAAGCAGCGAGGGGCACTTGAAGCACTTCCTAATAAAGATCAAGGACTGCAGCCTTCAGTATGGATTACGATGCACAGAAAACACAACCCTCGCCACTGGATCAACAAACATCGTGATAAATGGTGAAAACACTGAAGTCGTCCAGGATTTCCTCTTTCATGGACCCACAATCAATGCTCACGGAAGCAGCAGTCAAGAGCTCAGGCAACACGTCGCGTTGGGTACATCTGCTACAAAAGACCTCTTTAAAATATTGAAGAGCGAGGTGATCACTTTGAGGACTAAAGTACCAAGTCATGGTATTTTCAATCACCTCATGTTCCTGTCAAGGTTGGACGCTGAATATGGAAGGCTGATAAGAATTGATGTGTTTGAATTATGTTACTGGCAAAGACTACTGAAAATACAGTGGACCTCCAAATGAACAAGCACATCTGTCTTGGAAGAAGTACAGCCAGAATGCTCCATGGAGTGAGGACAGTGAGACTTCTTCTCGAGTACTTTGGACATGTTTTCACAAGGGACCAGCCCCTGGAAAAGGACATCATGCTTGGCAAAGAAGAAAGATATCAAGAAAGAGGAAGACCCACAATAAAATGGATGGACACAGTGGCTGTGACAGTGAGCTTAAACATACCAGTCACTGTGAGGTTGGCGCAGGATCAGGCAGTGTTTGTTCTCTTGTGCAGAGGGTCACTGATTCAATGACACCTAACAATGACGAAAAAGCATTTTTAAGGAGTCCCAAAAGCATCGTGGGTGCTGAATTGGGCTACTAACTGCCAGGGCAGCAGTTCAAAGACATCCATCGCTCTGCAAGAGCAAGGTGAGGCTTTCCACTCCTGTTCAGCTTGGGGGCCTGTGCTGGTGAAGACTGACAGCCGTGAGAGCCTATACAAGTTGCTACGAGTTGAAGGTGACTTGGTGGCAGTGGATTTGGTTTGGGACATTAAGCACTTTTTACTGTTGATTCTGCTCTTGACTTTACTACAAATGACCTATCAACATTTTTTTTTGTTTGAGGAAGATTTCCACTAAAAATTAAATCCAGACTCTGAAAAAAAGAGTCCACGTTGCAGTTGAAAACCAAACAAGCATGTGTTTTCCAGTGTTCTGACATCTTTATTCAACATGTAGAACCAAAAACCAAATTCACTGCCATCAAGTCAACTCGGACCCATGTGGACAGTAACCCCACGAGATAGCATAGAACTGTCCCTGAGGTTTTTAACTCTTTACAGAACTCTCATCTTCCTCCCTAGCATTTACTAAATACCTTGTGCCTGGCCTTGGGGTAAGTCCCCATTTTATATGCATCATCTCACTCAGTGTTCACAACCTCTCCTTAAGATGGAACTACTATTATACCCATTTTGCATATGAGCAAACAGAGCAGTGCGTACAGGCACAGAGTGTTCTTTAACAAAGTGTCTATCTACACACCAATGCTCCAGTTCAAAGGAATGAACACAAACACAAACGCAAAGCAAAAAAACATGTTCACTTCCATCAAGTCGATTCGGATTCACAGCAAACATACAGGATTTCTGTGGTTATAGTTCTTTATAACAATAGATAGCCTCATCTGTCTCCCACAGAATCGTTGGTGCGTTTGAACCACCAACCTTGGAGTTAGCAGTCCAACACTTAGCTAACAGGGGCACCAGGACTCCTTCAGAGCAACTAAAAGGGCAATGAATTCATTTTGCTGTCAGTGTTAAGCAAAAAGAGTCATCAGGAATGGCTCAGGAGTGGTCAAGGCAAAGACAATTACACTAAAAAAAAAAGTGGAGGTGTCTATGGTAGTGAAAAGTACTCTAAACCTGAGCAAAATCTACAGCTTCATGCTACTGTCTAATAAGAGCTTCAGACAGGGTGTACTCAGAACAACGAACATACTGTCCGCTACAAGAAATACCAGGAACATTAGACTTCTGTGATTGCTGCTTAATCATAAAATCATTTATTTTCCAGTATATTTGATTTTCCCTTTTGAATATAAGGATGTGTACTTTAAATATTACATTATCTACTATGTACGACAATCAATTTGCTAATAACCTGGTCAGTCTATGCAGTCATCACTTTGGTTTTGGACGTGCATTTTTTTTTTCCCTCTTAGTATCAGGGAGTGAGTACCCCTTTCAGAGCCGGGGGCTTCAGACAATGAATTTTCCCAGGCCCTCTCTGAAAAGGTGACATCACAATTCACACCCAGATCTGACCCAGAGTCCTTGCTATGTTCAAGAGATCTGATGTATTCTGATTGCCTATTAGGCTTGGCCAAGTGTGGACTAAACACCTATGTTAGTTTCACCTTGTCTCTTGCTTCGCTTTACTTCCATTACTTTGCTTTCCTATATTTTTATTCTTATTTCTTCCTGCTCGCCCGAAATATCTAGGAAATGATTACCTAGTCACCAAATCATAAGAAAATCTTCATGTATATGTGTTGATATGAAAAAGATAACATTATTTCTCTCCTTACTTTGAGTCAATGCTGCGTGATGACCTTGATTAGCTCCGGCATTCAAGCCAGCAGGAGTGTATGTTCCCCTGATGCCCATCAGTGTAAAATTGCAACGTGGCTTTCAAAGCCTTTAGCAGCAAAGTCCTAAAAGCCCACCAGGTGTCAACCTCAGTTCACAAAACAGTTCATTTCCCCTGGCAAGTCCACCGACTTACTTTCTCTGCTAACACTTCAGGAATTTCAAACGCTTCAGAATGTCTAAGCTTTCAACATTTTTACTTTTGTGGCAGGCAGAACTGTTTTCGTTAAAAAAAAGAAAACTGTTAGTATACATATGCAAATGCCATGTCTGCCTCCCCAGTACACTGTTAACAGACACTAAAATGGTCTTGGCAACTCTTTGTCCCAACTTTACATCTCCTGGGGCCTTTCCCCTGCCCCCTTTCATGCTTTACATGATAACTCACGTTGGGTGGATCTTAACGAACCAACAAAAGAAACTCACGTGAACTATGTAATAGAAATTTTGAAAACCAGTAGTAAGCACAGAAATGCAAAACAATGTTTATCATCGTATAAGACTGTCCATGGAACCCATTCCAACGTCGGCTAGCCCCTTCTAAAACCTGCAGATGCAAAGAAACTCCCATTTTCAGAAACTGGGACCCCACTGCTGGTGGGATTGGAAAACGGCTCAGCTGCTGGGCAAACAGTTTGGTGAACACACAAAAAGTTAAACACAGAATTATAATATGATCCAGTCAATTCTACTCCTAGATATATGCCCAGAGGAACGAAAAGAACACAAAACAGATACTTGTACACCAGTGTTCACTGCCACATTATTCAAAATAACTAAAAGTTGGAAACAACTGAAATGTCTATTAACAGATAAGTGAATAAACAAGTGGCAAACACACACCAAATAAACTCCCTGCCACTGAGTCAGCGCCAACTCACAGAGGCCCTGAAGGAGAGAATAGAAACTCTGAGTTTCTGAGACTGTAACTAGTTACCAAAGCTCCCTCTTTCTGCCAAGGGCCAGCTAAGGGTTTCAAACAGCTGGCCTTGAGGATTGCAGCCTGAGGTATGACCACTAACTCACTGAGGCTCCTCTACATACAGTGAAACATTATTTGGCCATGAAGCAAAAATGAAGAATGAATACATGCTACAGACATACATGAAAATATTATGCAGATTGAAATTATTATGAACCTTGAAAACATTGTGCAGACTGAAATTATTTAAGTCAAATATAAAGATGCTATAACCCCCATTTACGTATATGAACCTTCTAAAGTTGACAAATATCTAGTAGCCAAAGTTTCTTAGTGGTTACCAGGGGCAGAGGGAAGAGGGCAGGGGAAAGTCTTGCTTAGGGATCACTAGGCTTCCATTTAAGGTGATGGAAACTTTAGGAATAGATGGATAGTGGTGATGGATGCACAATATGGTGAACACAACTAACATGAATTACACATCTTAAAAAATGTCCAAATGGTATATGTTTAGTTAGCTATACCTACTGATCCTGATTTAGAAATTCACATTTTTTAATATTTACTATTTATAGTGACATTACAAGAAAAATACCTAATAATCTGTCCATTTTACACAATACACAAATAAAACATTTAAAAAGCCATTTCTTCTCTACATTTCCTTGAAATCATATGGTTTACAAAAATGTGCATCAAAATTATTTAAAATGAGGACATGATATTGATGAACCAAAATTGATTGGACTCACTGTTGAAGTTTTGTGATACTTCTAAGGAAGACTACCTTTCTCTTCACTTTCCTACATACTGGAATTTTCCATATTAAAAACATGTATACACACATTTTTTAAAAGGGAGGGGCTGTTTCCTTGACCAATATCTTACTGTCCATATTTTAGCCTCATTGAATTTTTGGTCCATTGCATAGAAGAATTTCTCTACTAATAAAAATACAACTCATTAAAGATTAACTTGCCCCCAGGACAGTTTCTCTGGAAACAAATTCCAAGCATTATAATCACCAATTTGCACTTTGTTGACTTAGAGGCAGACAATCTTATTTATCCTGAATTAACTTGGAAACCTCCACATATTTTAAGATGATTGGACAAAGAAAAATGGCAAATACAAACAGAAACTAATCAGAAACTTAACCAAGCAAATACAGACTTTTATTTACTTTGCATTTTTCTAATGAAATGCTTTCCACCAATGAACATCTAACAATATTAGAATAAGCTTAAGTGGTCTACTTTGGTTATTAGATATCTTGCTTCTACAATTATGAAATGTTTTAAATCTGGTATAATCAAGATTCTTTTTTTCCCTTAAATCAAATATAAACTATGTATTAGATATCATGGCAGGCACTGAGAAAACTCTTAAATCCACAAGATAGTATTTCTGTAACAGTTTTGAAACAATTACTGTTTACTAAGCTCTTATCATTTTTCAAGCACATTTGTAAAGCTCGGACCTCACCAGCATTATCTTTCTCAATTCTCACAAACCTCTAAAGAAAATACCCATTTTGCATAAGAACACACGGCAACTGGAGACCCCAGGGCCTTCCTTTCCCTTGGGATTTGAGAGCCCAGGTCTAAGTGATCTAAGCGCTCCCATTTACTATCACCACCTGGACAAAAGCAATGAAGTCCATCATTACTTTGGGCTGAGGAAATCTGTCTCCTTGGTTCAAGCAGATGGCCCTGCATAATCTGACACTTGGCCGAATGCTTCATAAACTGCCCTGGGGCATGGGCCACTGGCTTCTACCATTAAGAGTACTCGAAGTTTACTTTCTTAGGAATACTTCACTTGTAGGTGATTTCACAAAGTTAATAAAAGTTCTACATTATATCATTAGTGAGTCTTGGAGTTGAAAAGTGACTGTTTCAATATATAGAGATATATGCAGATATATAGGCATCCTTGTGGGGAGTGGTTACAAATTAAGCTGCTAACCACAAGCTCAGCTGTTTGAACCCACCAGGGGCTCCATGGGAGAAAGACACAGTTTTGGTTTCTACTCCTGTAAAAAGCTATAGTCAAGGAAACCCACAAGGGGCAGCGCTAGCCTGTCTTACAGGCTCGCTGTGAGTCAGAACTGACGCGATGGCAGTGAGTTTTATACATATAGAGAGAGAAAAAGATTGTTGGAAAATGTTAACTCCATTTTTCTGGAAAGAAAAACAACCCAACAAAACAAAACGTAATTTTGCAAAAATTCTTTTGAACCACGTAAGGTCAAAATACTACCCCTACAAACGAGAAGTTTCAAGTATGTCTTTGCAAATATCCTTTAATTAAAAGATGTTTTCCTATTTAAAAAAAGGGGGAATGTCTCATTTACATCACATTCATTTTTAAAAATACACCTACTTCTAAAGCACACAAGGCACAGGGGCTTTCCAGAAGCCAATATCACTATCATTGTTTAAACAAAACTCAGGTTCACTGCCATCGAGTCAATTCTGACCTATAGTGACCCTACAGGGCCTGGTAGAACTGCCGTTGTGGCTTTCCAAGATTGTAACTCTTTATGGGAATAGAAAGTCTCATCTTTTCCAGCAGAGCATCTAGTGGTTTTGAACTGCTGACCTTGCAGTGAACAATCCAACTCGTAACCCCTATGCCACCAAAGCTCGTTGTTTATATATACAAGGGGGCATCAAAGGTTCATGAGAAATGGAATTAAAAAAATAATGGAATCCATGCATTTTTTGAATAGGGAATTTCCTTGTACGTGCACACGCAGAACACACAAAGGAGAAACAGTGTTGTGAAGTGGCTCTTCTTACACATCATTGCAAACTCAGGCGGATGTGTTCAATCCAAATAATCTCACAACAATCTCTTTTCTCAAACAAATTTAATAGTTTGTTTTCTCATAAGAAAAAAAAACTAGGAAAACACCACAGCACGTCTCAAATAGCTAAAATGAGTTACTAATATGTACCTGGGTTCTTCATGTCTAAAAGTGGCTTGCACTATTCTCAGTTGAAAAGTTTATCACGGAAGATTACAAAATTTGAAAGAAAACTAGGTGAGAGCATGAAAGAGCCAGGCATGGCAAGCATTAGGGATGTTTATCAATGAAAACAGGCAACAAGGGAGATGCATCTGTCACACATCCAAAAAAGACACACCAGACACTGCTATTTGTTTTCCCCAAGTTATTGTTTGGGAACGCATGTTGTTCTCTCTGAAAACAACCTGTTTAATTGGTTTTAAAAGCCACCGCATTTCCAGGGAGTGCTAAAAGGCTCCCATTTGGAGATGCTTTGACTGATAGAGTTTGATTAAGTTATGCATAAAGGCGCAAAAGAAAGTTTGGAAAGCTCCAATCTTCCCATGATATAAGGACACTAGCTACCAAATCTCCAGTGTGCTCTGTATGAATCTGTATCAAGCGCCCTTGGTGAGGCTAGTGCTCAGTCCTCTGCCCTTATTTTAAGGATGACAGTCTTTCAAACTATCTCACTTATCTCTTTGGATGGGGCAATGAGCCATATTGGTGACTCTACGTAGGCTAGTAATTAACATTTTTAAGGAAGGTCAGGATGACCTTGGTCGCTGCACCATTCACTGGGGGGGGGGGGGGGATTGAGTCCTAGCCCTATCGCTCAGCCTTCGTGTCCAGTTCGGTGGAGGACAACAAAACTGGGAGAGTACTGAGAAACTAGAGAGCTGGGGGAAAGACACCCCAAATTGTGAAAAAGCCAAGTCAGACACCCGTCGTTCAGGAAGATGCTTAGGAACTGAGCGTAACCCAAGCTAGATGTCTTGTGGAAGCCAGTGAGCGAGCGAAGGAGCACCCGCTGCCCTCGCAAGCACAGCAGCACTGCCCTGACCCCACCGGCCTGGGCCGCTCTCACTGGGGCTCCTGTCGGACATCCGCAAGCGTTTCCCCGCAGCGAGACGAGGCCCTTCAGCTGGCGGGGGTGGCCACTGACCAGGGTACAGTTACCCAGAAACAGAGAGCGCGGGCTGTCAGGGCGGCGAGAGGGCTCTCAACACGCGCGGTGCGAGCAGGTCTGGATGGCACCACCCAAGTGGCTCTCCAAAGTCCAGAGCGCAACTCGGGTGCGTCTGAACCCCCCCACCCCACCCCCCGGGCCCTCAGTTTTGCTGAAGCCCGGCCAGGTAACGGGGGCCTCCGCTGCCTGGAGACCCCGAAGAGAGCCGGCGGGCTCCCCAGTCCTCGGACGTCCCCGTCGGGCTCCGCAGAGGAGGGGAGCCACCCGAGAACCCAGTGTGCCGCGGGCCCGCGGGACGGCGCGGGGAGCGGGGCGGGGATGTCCGGGAAGGGCTGGGGGGCCAGCCCCGGAGTCCGCGGACGCGGGGGGCTGCCTACCTTGTAACATGGCCTCAAGTTTCTTCCTGTCCACGCGGAAGCGCTCCTCGCTCCACTCGGGGCTGTGCAGGGGCGCGCCGGCGACGAGGTCGTCCTCGGAGCCGGGCAGGGGCGAGTCGGTGCTGCGCTCGCTGTTGGAGCCCGGGTCCGACTGCGCCGCCAGAAAGCCGGACTCGCCCTGGGCGGCCATGGTGGGCGCACGGCGCTCGGCCGGCGCCGCCTCCGCTCGCCCGCGGGACTCGACTGGCTGCCCGCGCCGCGGCGCTAGCTTGTCCGCCCGCCGCCGCCGCCAACGCCGCTGCCGCCGCCGCCGCGGAGCCCCCGGCGCATCCCCACCCCGCGCGCCGCCCCCGCCGCCCGCCGCCCCGGCTGCCGGCCTGCGTCCCGGGCCAGTGGCTGCGCCGGCCCCCACCAGCACCGCCCGCGCGGAGTGAGCGCGCCGCGCCGCCCGCGCCTCCATGCGCTGGGCCCGGAGCCCCCTCCCCGCCCCGGCAGCCGCGCGCTCATTGGCCGGCCGGGCCCACGGGGAGCCGCGCGGGCGGGCGGCCCCTGGCGCTCACACTCACTGGCTCGCGCGCGCACACACGCACACACACACACTACGCGCGCACACACACACACACACACACACACCCACCACGTATTCACTGCCCCTTTCCCGGTCTTAGCCGCCCGGGACCCTTCCCCGCCTCCACGCGGACGACCACCGTGCTGCAAACGCAGACCCTGGTCAAGTTCAAGTTCAAGCGCCAACACAGCTCCCATGCACGTGATATCCACATATAGTTCCTACCCGCCACGTCCCCCAGACTCCCTTCTTTTTGCAGACACTCCCGAGTCCCCCCTACCCCCATCCTCAAGCTCACAGGCCTGTGGATCCCACAAGTTTGAAAGGCGAGAAGATAGGTCTTGGAGGAGACATGATGTCCATCTTCTCGGACACCGCCTGGGGCAATGGCTTGTGTGTCCTGGATGACTCCTCTCAAGAGCTCTTCTCGCCATGCCATCCCGAGAGCAAAGGGACCAGCCGCTGGGCACGGATTAAAAAGAGACTTAAAGCTGCCTTTTACTCTGGTATGGGGTGAACTCTTTGGCTACCTGATTCTCAGGGGAAGGCAAATTCTCTGGATCCTGGCACCCGTGAGAGGGTTGTCTTGTCAGGGACTACAGACTCACCTATGTTTTTAAAGTTAGCCTCTCGCAAGGTCATGATCCATAAATGAACCCCTGCCCTGCTCACCTAGTGCCTCTCTCAAACTTGGGTTTTAAGTCTAAGGTGAGTGGAGACTGTTAGACCAGGCATGCCCTTGGAACCCTTGTTTTCCCAGGCCATCCTACGTTAGACCCCCCACCCACTCACCTTTGTCTTCTGAAGGAGCCTTGGTGGCAGAGTGGTTTTACCCCTGGGGCTGCTAATGGCAAGGTCGGCAGAACACCACCCCCACGCCCCCACCCCAGCCTCTCCAAGGAGATGGAAGAGGCTGTCTGCTCCCGTAAAGAATCGCAGCCTCAGAAACCAAAGGGGCAGTTCTACTCTGTCCTAGACGCAGTTCTCTGTCGCTTGGAGTCAGAATTGACAAGGTGTCAATTCAGTTTGGTATGGTTTTGTTCGTCATTGCCAGGAGCCCGTGAATAATTACATAACCTGAAGATAAAGTATATTTATTTTAAGTTCAGTGGTCAACAAGATTTGTCTCCATGCCAGGAACTGTGGCTTAATTGATGGAGGAGGACATCTGGATTCTCGTCAGTAACGTGGTTTGACTCGGGTCACACCACTTCCGGTGGAAGAATCAGCACAGACCTATCTGCCTAACCCATAAACTCCAAACTGCTGCTCTGTATAGTAGAGAAATGTTGTGTTGGCTCCTTCCAAACCAACTTCACTTTCCTGATTCACCATCTGAATTTATTATCGTACAAGACCTTGGTTTAAGCACAAAAGAGGGTTCTCAAGGAAACGCTCCACAGCTTATCTTCAGTGAAGTGTGCCATCTTTCCACCCTTCTCTCCCAACCAGCGTTTGTTGAGAAGATAACCAGCCAGTCACCGCATTCGGCTTAAGGAACGGTGAGCAAAGTCAGACAGCAAACCCTGCGTTCCTACAGCTGAGGGGCCAGTGGCACCAACAACACTGACGGCACTTCCCCTCTGACCATCACGTAAACAAATATAAAGTGACACGTACAGTAAGCCTGACAAATAAGAGGCTTAGATGCGAGAAAACCTATGATGGAGTCATTGACGCCAGTCAGAGACTTCTCAGAGCAAAGGAGTCTAAAGCTGAGAACACATTGAGGGAGAAATTTGAGAAGCAGGGAGGAGAGCTACATCCCTGCAAATGATCATGTGCTCATAACGGCATCGCTGAAAGTAGATAATATAACTGTTCCCATTTTAACATGGAGGAAACTGAGGCAGGGAGCAGTAAAGTGATTTGTCCAAAGGTACCCAATTAAGTGAGGGTGACATCAAAATTTGAACCGTGGCAGTTTCCTTTGAAGATTAGTTGTCAGATTATTTATTCTTGGACCCAGAGCTATATTGTCTCTCACAAGGATTAGGACAAGCAAAGACTCTGTAGCAGGAGGCGGCAGTTTGCCTTTCTCCAATGGAAGAACTACAAGAAGAGGAATCAGCTTGTATCGTGGAGTTTAATAGGTGTTAGTGAGGTATTAGATGTTGCCGGCTGAGGCGAGAGAGGTAAGCAAACGATAGAATATGTAACTTACATAAATCAAGGAGTTTCATCTTTATCCTTAGAACAAATGGAGGCCAGGTAGAAGCTTTAAGCAAAATATGGCATAATTAAATTCGTATTTTTAAAGGATAATGCCACTGTAGCGTGTAGAACAGATGAACGGGCAAGCAAAGGAGTGGAAACCAATTAAGAGACTGTTCAGGAAATTTACATAATGATGCCAATGGAGATGGACGTGAGAGAATTTGAGAAATCCTCTCTAATTGAGGACAGGTTGAGTACGGGGCAGTGGAGAAGGATATATCAGGGAAACAACTAGAATCCTGGTTAACTTAGCTGGGGAAAGGCAGGTGTCACCAACAAAGCAGAGATCACTAATTCGGAGACAAAAGAGAATGAGGTTGAGTTATCACAGAGGCCTCCACAAATGAATTCCTTGTAAGCAACTTGATACATGAGGGGTTCCCCCCTCAAAATGAATTTTTTTCCGCAAAGCTATATATTTAATTCTTTTGACAAAACAACCTCATCACCTTCAAAGTACTCTCCATTACGCTTAATCCATTTGTCAAATCTGAGATTCCATTCTCGGAAACATTTTTCAAACTCATCTGTTTGGATGGCTGGCAGCACCACACTCATTTTTTGTTGTTGTTCCCTCTATATCCTCACATTGCTGTCCTTTCATGTCGCTCTGCATTCCCAGAAACAAAAAGAATTCACACGCAGCGAGGGCAGGTGAGTCAGGTGAGTGGGGCAAGAAAGGCAGGCTGTTTTTGCCAAAAACCGGCATACTTAGATGGCTGCAGGTGAGCAGGTGCATTGTCGTGGTGGGAAAACCAGTCCCCTGTCTGCCACAAATCAGGCCTTTTTTGTCCCACACTGTTATGCAATCTTTTCAGAATCTCTAAATAGAAATCTTCATTAACATTCTGACCTGGTTGAAGAAACTCCAAATGCCCTACAAGTCGACATTTTTGTCCATTCAGAAAGTTGACAGACATGCAAAATAAGATTTGTCATCAAATGACATTTTACCTTTTTTGAAATGAGAAAACCACTTATACACTTTAGTTTTTCCCATAACAATGCCCTTGTAAGCTGTGTTCAACATTACAACAGTCTGTGCGGCATTTTTCCTGAGCAGAAAACTAATTTCACAGTCGCATGCTGTTCTCTTAATCACAAAAAAACAAGGTTCGAGTTAAATTGCTCTTATGAAAAAAATCCACTGTGACCAGAGAGAGCCTTCCCAGGCAATCGCACTGAGTGCACTAACTCAGAATGAATTGCTCAATGATCACCTAACTACCCCCCACCCAGCACAATTCTATTTTGTGTGTGGGGGTTGGGGGGGAATTACCCCTTTGTGTGAGACTGAAACTTAAAAGAACGATGTTGTTTAAACATAAAAAGAACTTATATCTTTGTATATGGGTCATAATTCTACTAGTCATATAGTAGCAAGAAGAAAGGAGGAGAAGGAGGATGAGGAGGAAAAAAGGAGAATGGACAATCAAGGGACGGCACCCCTCACAAATTCTAACACTTGGTGGTCAGATAGAAGTTAGTGTAATGAGAAAGGAGAGGGGAAATAGATCGATGTGTCTATATTTATAGGTTAAGTATTAAGGTGGCGGAAGAACCTTGGGCCTCTACTCAAACACTCCTTCAATGCATGAATACATTCTTTTATTAAATTGGAATTCTATGATGCTCACTCTCCCGATACAACTGCTGAAGCCAAAGCGGGTGAACAAGTAAATGTGGTGAAGAAAGCTGATGGTGCCCGGCTATCAAAAGAGATAGTGACTGGGGTCTTAAAGGCTTGAAGATAAACAAGTGGCCATCTAGCTCAGAAGCAACAAAGTCCACATGGAAGAACACACCAGCCTGTGTGATCGAGTGGTCCCAAAGGGATCAGTTATCAGGCATCAAAGAACAAAAATCATATCATTGGCTGCACACCTCCATGATAGGATCGCTGAAGACAAATGGGTGCATAAGCAAATGTGGTGAAGAAAGCTGATGGTGCCCAGCTATCAAAAGAGATAGTGTCGGGGTCTTAAAGGCTTGAAGTTGAACAAGTGGCCATCTAGCTCAGAAGCAACAAAGCCCACATGGAAGAAGCACACCAGCCTGTGCGATCACGAGGTGCCAAAGGGACCAGGTATAAGGCATCATGCAAAAAATATATACATATATATATATATATGTGTGTGTGTGTGTGTGTGTGTGTGTATCTATATACCATATTGAATGAAGGGGGAAGGGCCCAAGTGTCGGCCACTGGAGATCCCCTCATAGAGGGGTTTAGGAGAGGAGATGGGTCAGTCAGGGTGCGAGGCAGTACCGATGAAGAACACAGCTTTCCCCCAGATCCTGGATGCTTCCTCCCCGCAACTACCATGATCCGAATTCTAACTTGCAGGACTGGATAGGGCAGAGGTTGTACACTGGTGCATATGGGAGCTGGAGGCACAGGGAATCCAGGGTGGACGATACCTTCAGGACCAAGGGTGTGAGGGGCGATGCTGGGAGAGTGGAGGGTGAATAGCTTGGAAAGGGGGAACTGATTACAAGGATCTACATGTGACCTCCTCCCTGGGAGAGGGACGGCAGAGAAGGAGGGGAAGGGAGACTCTGGATAGAGCAAGATATGACAAAATAACAATGTATAAATTACCAAGGGCACATGAGGGAGGGGGGAGGGGGAGGGAGGGGGAAAAAAGAGGACCTGATGCAAAGGGCTTAAGTGGAGAGCAAATGCTTTGAGAATGATTGGGGCAGGGAATGTGCAGATGTGCTTTATACAATTGATGTATGTATATGTATGGATTGTGATAAGAGCTGTATGAGCCCCTAATAAAATGTAAAAAACAAAAAAAATGAGAAAGGATAAAAGGAGGGGTGAAAAACTTTTGTCAGGTAAGGTCAGAGGAGGAAAACTATTTCAAAAATAAAAGTTTGATCAACGTTTTGATCAGCACACACACACACACACACCCCATTGCTGACTCATAATAACCCTACAGGACAGTGTATAACGGCTCCATAGGTTGTTCAAGACTGCGAATTTTGATGGAAGCATACTGCAAGAGTTTTCTCCCCTTGGACAATAATGTGATGCTATCAAAGAATATCGAAATGAATGGCCAAAAGAACAAACAAATCTGTTGTAGAAACGGTACAGCCAGAGTGCCCCTTAAAAGCAAGGATGGCAAGAATTCTCATGTGCTTTTGATATGTTATCAGTAGAGACCAGTCCCTGAAGAAAGCCATTATGCTGGGAAAGTAGAGGGACAGCAAAAAAGGGGAGCTTGACAAAATTGATTGACACCATGGCTGCAACAGTGAGTTTGGAGTTCGGGAGATGGCTGCAGGACCCAGAGGAGTTTCATTCTGTCGCACACAGGGTCACTATGAGTTGGAACTGAATAAAAGAAGCTCTTTTTGCTAATGGAAGTCACTGGGGCCTTAGCCAGAAAGCCAGGGTGGAGTGGTTGATGAAAGGGTGTAAGTAATGAAACGAAGAGTAAAGATCTCACTTGATGAGATGTTTGTCTGTCAAGTGGGGGAGAAAACAAAAGGTGAAGGGTCGTGTGAGCATATGGAGGACTAGTTCTGATTTTTAGTTAGTTGGCTGGCTGGCACTCTGGATGATTTTTTAATTGGTAAATTATTGAGCTTGGTTACAAGTTACTAGCTATATCCAATTGGTAGAAGTTGAGTATACGGGAAAGGGTGGGGGTGGTGGAGAAAAGTCAATGCTTAGAGTCTTATGACACTGTGCAAAAGAGATCCAAAGACATAAATAGAGGAGAAATATCTCATCAAGATGGGTACAAATGTAGGTCAGCTTGCAGGTTTTGTTTCTCTCACTGCCATCAAGTCAACTAACTCATAGTGACCCCCACTTTCACCCCCTGTGGGTTCCTGAGACTGTAACTGTTTACTGGAGTAGAATACCCGGTCTTTCTCCCTCGGAGCTGCTGGTGGTTGTGAACTGCTGACCATGAGGATCGCAGCCAAATGCATGACCACTACACCACCAAGGCCCCCAAAGAAAGTAGAGATTTTAAAACAGCTTTTTGCATCGGTTTAAAAAATTTTAATGAATTTTCGCCATTGAGAGTCCATTTAAAGTTGGTAATCATAACTTTATAGTAGAACCAACCTGCTCACCCGGTGGCTTCCACGCGTATCTGGAATGTTGCTAATCGGCAGATGCAACACCCAAAAGAGAATGGAGCGATACCTTCAGAAATCTGATGCAAAGTACTTCCCAGTGTGGTTGTTTATACCTGACCAGTCTGTTGATCAAACACATAAAGATAAAATTTCATTCTCAGATAATGCTGACTCGCCGTTGAATCGATTCTGACTCATAGCAAGCCCATAGGACAGAGGATAACTGAGCCTTGGGGTTTCTGAGACTGTAACTCTTTACAGAGCAAACACCCTTACATTTCTCCCCTCAAGTGGCTGGTGGGTCTGCCCCCGGGACTGTGCTGGTAGCACCCCACGGCACCACCAAAGATCTCCCCAGATGGACTTTCCTTCCAGCCTCTCGCAGGAAGCTACTGAACATGGGTGTCACCAAAATGCGGAAGTAAACAAAGAAAGAGAAAAGACAGGAATACAGAAAAGAAGGGATCTAGCACCTGAGAGACACAGAGGGCCTCCGCAGGAAGAGCGTGAAAGAACTCAGAATAGGCCAGATGTCTCCAGGTTGCTATTCCTTCTTTATGGCATCAATAGAGTTTCTGAAGTCCATGAGCATACTTTCTTCTAGAATAAAGAAGTGGAATTCCTGAAGCGCGTGAACATCGTGAAACTATTAAGAGGGGGTTGACATAGTTGGTGAAAAAAATCTTGGAATTAAATTACTGATCGGTTCATAGAAAACTGAACAGTAAGAAAACCAAAATCACAATGCTTATAACTCCAAGTATAACTCAACCTTACCCAAGACATCCACTGTAATTGAAATGTGCTACGTGGCTGAGCTGTGAATGGCATTTACAGAAGCATACTAATGTAAACCACAGATACTCACCGAACCTCATAGAGATTCAAAGTGTGGGGGATGGGCAGTGTGCAGATGTACAGTGGAGGCTGGGTGGAGAGACGACAGTGATGAAGAAGACAAATGCTCATCTCCTCTAGCTCCGGAAGAATGTCCATAGACGATGACTAAAGCCTTTTTTAAATCTAGAAGTAGCAATAAAAGCGTGTCATTTGGAAGCATGGAGATAAAAATGGAATCAAGCTAAAATGTTGGAAGTGTTGGCCTGTAGAAAGTAGAAAATGGGGAGCAGGCAGATGGTACTTCTGGTTTTTATGTAAGCCTTGAAGAACGAGTTGATACTTTACACCATATGGATGCATAACTTTAATTTTAGGAAGGCAAATTCAGTGACACATGCTTATTATGCTGTTGTCTGGATTAAAAACAAAGAAACAGACGAATCTTGAATTCACAACTTCTGATTCTGGGTTCTTCCTACCAAATTTGAAGCAGGCTTGAAAGAATTGACCATCCTTTTTATTTTCAGGGACTATTTTTGCTTTTATCTTTCCATTTATATCCAGAGGAGAAGCCTTTTCAAAATGTTCAAAACACAAGTGATCCATTGTGTGGAGGTGTTTTTGTTTATTGGGCTTTTTTGTTTTTTATTTCCTGTTTTTTTGTTAATTGAGTAAAACTCTCAGCAATCACTGGGAAAATTTTCAATGGCATCAAATCCTCAGGTTCATGAAATATAAAAAACCCAAAGAGATTTTTTAAAAAGAAGATATGAGTGTTATCTTACGTTTAAATTGAAAATACACATCTAAACTTGATCTGCATTCATCTGATGAAAAGCTCTTCAGGGTCTATTTTAAACCAAAATCAACTGGTGTTCCTTGTAAGCACACTTAATTAGGTAAATAACTAATTAGAAGCTAAATTAGTTAAATAACTAATTAGAAGCTAATTAGTTTCCCTGGATTCATATTCCTAAGGCAAAACACAACAACACAACTCCTCAACTTACTTTATTTTTTAGAGTGTCAGGAATTTACCTTAAATCTGCTCTCCTGTTTTCATTTAAACCCTTACTATCCCAACTATGTTTGAGTAATTCCAATATAGAGGTGCTTTTAAAAGTGTGGAAATTTTTCTTTATCTTTGACTTCCCATTTTTCCATTAACTATTTGAAGTCCTCTCATATATACCCCTGAACCAAAACCACTGTAATTAAGTGATTCCAATTAGTAGCAACCTTCTATTGAATTTCTGAGACTGTAACTCTGTACAGGAGCAAACAGGTTCATCTGTCTCCAACAGAGAAGCTGGTGGTTTTGAACCACCAATCTTGCAACTAGCAGCCCAATATTGAACTCACCTGCCACCAAGACAGATATTATTCAACTCAGCCAATTAAGTGGCAGATAAGACTCTCAAGAGCCCCTACATATCTACCAACCCCATCTCATCACTTTGCATTTTGTTCTCCAATAAGACCAAGGTTCAAACCAGTTCATCCTGAGTCATCCCCTACTGAGAATTTGCATTTCTAACCCAGATATACGGAATCACAATTTACATTTTAACAAGATCCTCATTTTCTAAGCCCTTGGGGATCTCTAAGAATCACCCGGGAATCTTGTTAAAAATGTAAATTATGACTCAGTAGAGCTCAGATGGAAATGCAAGTTCCCAGGAGGGGATGAAACACTGTTCCTCTGATCTGCAATCTCGGCTAATGCTATACTATACTATCAGGATTTGGAGTTCCTGATCTAGCCTTCATATCTCCTCTCGCATCCTCTGCTCTGCAAAGTGGCACAGCTTGGAACACCCTCTCCTTTGTGGTCCCCCTGGCTTGTGAAGTGCATCCCAACCGGCAGGCCAGTTTAGATTCTCGTTTGGTTCCTGTGATGTGTGCTTATTCCAATTAAAGCAATTATTTTGTGTATATTATTAGCATTCGCTTTGTTATTGGGTGTTTGATGCCTGACACCATTAGAATGTGAGTTTCTAAAAGAAACAGGTCTTCCAGGAGTTCAAGAAGGAAAAGAATGTTTTCAAACTGATTGTGGCAGCAATTGTACAATATTGACTGCACTATGGAATGATATGATATTTATATTACCTCCCAATAAAATGGTATTGGAAAAAAGAAAAGAAACAAGTCATTTCACTCTCAGGTTGCCAGCATCTACAAATGCCTGGCACAGACAGACGAGTTTCTTTCTTTTTTTCTTTTTTTTGTGTGACAAGTTTCTAAGGATGCACCAAGATACATATGTTTATAAATGAAATCATGATACAAGGTTGATGGTTACATACCCATGCTGTAAAGTCAACTCCCGCTCATGGCGGCCCATGTACAATTGGATTGAACCATTGTGCTTTGTCATTTTCATAGGCTTTTCAGTCAAGTAGTTCCTTGAGCCATTCTTCCTATGTAACCATAAGTCACTGTCGTCAAATCAATGCTGACTCCGAGTGACCCTACAGGACAGGATAGAACTGCCCCTGTTGGTTTCTGAGACTGTAACTCTTCACGGGAGTAGAAAGCCTCCTTTTTGGTCCTGCAGAGTGGTGGGTGGTTTTGAACTACTGATCTTGTGGTTTGCAGCTCAACTGGTAACCACTAGGCCACTAAGTCTCCTTTATGTAATGATAGCGTAAATAAATTGATCAAAATCAATATCTAAACGCCACTGATAACAAGACTGTGCCCACTCCCAGCAGTCCTGTAGGGCAGCATAGAATTGCCCCACAGTCTTTCTGGGGCTGGGCATCTTCACGGCAGCCGGCTGCTACCCCTCTCACCCATCCAGGGGCTAGTGAGTTCAAATCAAGGTCCTTTCACTTAGTAGCCAAGCACTTTAACAAGTGAGCCACCAGAACTCTTTAAATAAATTGAAAGCGACCGTAAAAGGAAGAGTTAAACGCTAACGCTAGAATTAAAGGCAGCTGTTAAGTAAGAACATTCTCTTCTTCTGCAGCTGAGGAAACAGAGGCCTGGAGAAATGGGGCCAATTCATTAGGCTGCCACATTACATGAGAGAAATTGCAGGTTATTGATGTCGAATGTGCAAAATTATCAGGCCCCGTCCCTTCACACTTTTGCTTCGCAATTCACGACACTAAGACGCAGAGACTCCAAGAATATATGTAAATTTCTACAACCATATGTGTAAAGTTTGTTATAAGCGGATCCTAAGACAAACAGCATTCACAGACCCATTCTGTTCCTCTCTCTCCACAACCCCCCCCACTTTCTGTTTTCATTTAAACTTTTAACTGAAACCTTCACAGGGTTTTTTTTTCCCCAGCAAAAGAAGTTAACAAGGCAGCGATGTGTTATAGTCCATTTCAGAGCTTTCACAGTGCATTCTAGAAGACGGTCTATGTACAATAAACATCAATGGATCGGGGATGATGAGCGTGCCAGCCAAAACTGTCTCTTCAGCTCAATACTAATAACAGCACTGACTTGGCACACACAACTTGCTGGACACTACTAACAAGCTGATGTGGTGTGAACTGCAATCCTCTGGAGTTGGTACCGAGCAGCCAGACGCCTTGAAGGGCTAGGTCACTCAAGTGAAGACCCACAGCAACTCCTGAGCAGAAGACTGTGCTGTTAACCATCACGCAGAACTGGCCTCCATCCCCTCGCTGGAGACGTCCCATTACTTGTAACTTGAAAAATGTTAGCGGTGGAAGGGATCTAAAACTCATTGATTCTAGTTGTTTCCACATTTTGAAAATCAGAAACCGCCCTTCAAATTGAGGTCTAATGCAGGGAGCCATTAGCGAGCACTACTGTTCTGGTTGAGGAAGTGCAGGAGCGACTCCCTGTTTCAGCCTCTCCTTTTTGTCATTCTAGAGTTCCTCAGCTCAGTCTGAAAACTGCTGCTCTCATTCGTGCTCATCTCTCTCTCGTGCTCTCTCGTTCTCGCTCTGCTTCCCCCTGCCAACACACGCTCTACATCAAACCGAAGCCATGGCTTCATTCCAACTCATAGCAACCCTATAGGACAGATTAGGATTGCCCCATAGGACTTCCAGGGCTATAGACCTGTATGGGAGCAGACTGACTGCCACGTCTTTCTCCCATTGAACAGCTGGTGGACTTGAACAGACAACATCATAACTTGTAGACAAGTGCTCATCCACTATGACCACTGGGGTCTCTTCCAACACACACACACACACACACACACACGTGTACCTAGTTCATACATGCAGTACCTGGATAAAGATACCAGAGCCAGATTGACTTGTCCAAGTTCCATAGCTCACCCATCAACTCACTTTCCTACCAGAAAAGGGAAGTTTTGTGTTTTCTAGAAGTCAGGACAGAGGCTATCTAGTGGAGAGAGGGAGTTTGGGATTCTTACTATTTTAATAAGATACGCTTCTGGTAAAAATGTTCTGAGCCGTAAAAATGACTTCAACATCCCAATGCTGGCAGTATGACAGCGAGCATGGGTTCTTCAAAGAGAATAGATCAACATGGAAGGAAAAAGTTAAGGAGGAAGGAGTTGAAACTTCCCCACTCATTTTCCTGAATTCTAATATTCTCCTTCATTCAGCTCTGCACATGCACAAAAAGAGGCCACAGTACCAGCAAATAATGCTAAAATAACCTGTGGAAACGTTCATCTCAGTCTTGCAGCTCCCAGAAGTTGCCGAGGTTTCGAGAGAAATGTTCATTGTGCAAACACCAATACTCACTGTCATCTAGTCAATTCTGACTCCTAGTGACCCCAAAGGGCAGAGGAGATCCGCCCCCATGGGGTTCCTGTGAATCTTACAGGAGGCGAAAGCCTCTTCTTTCCCCATAGGGTGGCGGTGGTTTCTAACTGCTGACCTTGTGGTTAGCAGCCCAATGCAGACCCCACTATACCACCAGGCTCCCTGTCAGTCTTCCTCTGGCACTTATATTCACATTTAAATTTTTCTTGTGACCCCCCCTACCTTGGGCTGAGAAAGATGGAATGTTTTACAAGACAACAGCATGCAAAATTGTGCCCACTCACAGTATTTCTTTTGATGAGCTGACAGTTTTCTGGCACCATGACGTTTCGGTCTGGCCAGAAATGAAAGTCTACAAAGCCATAAGAGTGTCCAACCCTCGGGAATGTTGAGAACTGGCTCTGCTCCTCACACCGCACTCACTTACGAGGTAAAATGCCAGCAATAGTCACTTGTGTGCTAAATCTCACATCAAATACAAAGAAAAAAATTGCCAGAACTTAGGGCCAAAGGAGCATTGAAAGTGAGCCTTCCTGGGCAGCTATTGTGGGAAGTATGGCTCACAGCAGGAAGAGAGAGAGAGGTTCATCAAAGGAAAGAACAGGACCAAAATTCACAGAACTCCCAGTGGGAAAATACATGGCCCATACTCCACCACGCCCCAAACCTGTTCTCATGGCCGAGCACAGGCCTCTTCCACTCCAGATCAGGAAACACTTTGCAATAAGCAGCCCAAATTGCCAAGACCAGTCTTGTGAAGTTGGCTCGCAGAATGAAAACTCCCTGCCATGTTGGATCCAGTGCTGTGGTTAAGGGAATGGAATATGGATAGTTACTTAGTTGGACACAGGTTTTGATTCCTCTTTCAGGGGAGATGAGCCTAAGAGGAAAGGAAGTAAATTATCCTAGTCATGGTTTGTCCAGCTGTTTTTGTGTAGCTCAAATGGACAAGAACTGAACTAAGCCTACTCCATACTTAGTGTGGTAGTGAATTATGGTCAGGCTGTGCGACCTAGACTTTAGAGATTTGGGTTTTACTATCCATTATTTCACAATTGTATATCTTTGGGAAAGTCCCTTCATTTGCTAGACTTCTAAATTATTCGTCTATAAAAATCAGGGACAGAGCAATTTGGACTATATGAATTTCTAGGTCTCTACTCAATATAAATTTAATGACTTGATGAACGTGCTCACTTGGAAAATAACTGCCTAATTTAGCAACCGGCAGCTTCTAGTTAGTAAAGGTTCTTTCAAAGAAGATTTACTGAAAGAATCAAAGAAGACTGGAATGACCATCAAAGGGTGGGAGTAGTAGCCTCACAAAGGAATCGACTAGTCAGTCTTTACCACAGAGGTCAAAGACAGCCCAGGAATCAGCCCTCCGGGGTTCCTAGACAGCCTGGCCACTTGACGGTTGGCATCACCTGTGTTGTTGTTGAAGCAAGCTCCACTTCATAGCGACCTCATACCATCCCCTACCACCCTCACCTGTGTATTAGGTGGCTATTACTAGGTAAAACACATGCCACGAAAATGGAACAGTTTAAACCAACCAACATGATCTGCGCACGTTTGTGCTCCAGGTGCCTCTTAGCTGGGTGCCTCTGGCACAAGATCTCACAAGACTGTCATCAAGGCCTACTGAGAGCGCTATCTCATTCCAGGGCTCAGCGGAGGAAGGATTCACTTTCAACACAGCCCCCTGGTTGGGGGCAGGTTGGGTTTCCATGGACTCTTGGGCTTAGGGCCTCAGTTCCTTGTTGTTGGTTTGGAGGCTTCTCCTGAGAGCAGCTCAAAGCTTGGCAGTTTACGTCCATCAGAATGAGCCAGCAAAGAAGCCAAAGAGAGCGCGTGTCCAAGCCACAATTGGTTGGTAAACTAATCTCAAAAGCAATATACGACCACATTTCTCACATTCTAGTCATGAGAAGCAAATCACTAGCACCAGAGCATTCTCAAGGGTGCATTTCACCAGTCAGAGTGTGGCGGTGCTACCTTAGCCGAGCCCAACCTGGAACCAGACGGTCTGCCTCTCTAAGCCTTACTTAGAAGGAGCACACAATGGTTACCACAAGTCGACTCCATAGAAGTGAGTTTGAAAACTATGAACAATGGCAAATGGAGGTTGTTTGGCAGTGTATTTTTTTTAACTCCCTGAATCTGCTCCCACGGGGAGTAAAACACACTCACACAGACAAAGCAATCAGACTGCAAAACCCAAACCCGACTGACACGACACTCAAGAAGCTAGATGTCAAGCCGTCCCCACAAACCTCACAATATAGCCTAGTAAGAAACATTGGCATCTGTGCTGGGAGAGGCAGAGGGAGAGTCGCAGAGTTTGGCTAGCCATGAAAACAGGATGAGGTCCAAATGTCCATCAGGTACCCATGGGAAAGCACAGCAAGCTAAGCTGAAAACAGCAGGTGAAGGGGGGGAGGGGAAGGATAATAGGCAAGATATAAAACTCACAACACACAGAACCCAAGAACCAGAATGGGAACATCAATACCAAAATGGTAGGGGGAAGCGGGGAGGGAGGGGGTACCCATCCGAATGAATGGCACATAACACACATACCCCTCCAGGGGGAAGAACAACAGAAAGCAGAGGGGAAGGGAGGCAGCGGTCTGTGTGAGATATGAAAACAATTACCATCTATAATTTATCAAGGGGCCATGGGAGAGGGGGAGAGGGGCTGCTCCTAAGGGCTCAATAGAAAGTAAATGTCTAGAAAAGAACGGTGGCAATTTATGTACAAATATGTCTGCTATAATTGATGCATGAATTGTAACAAGAGTAGTAAGAGCCCTCAATAAAATAATCTTTTAAAAAGAAAGAAAGTGAGTGGGGGGGACCTTGTAGGATCCAATCTACAGGTGAGTACAGTTGGAAAAGGAGTCTTAAAATCAGTGAGTACTATTTCCAGGCCTTTTACCTGTCAATAGTTCTGTCTTCTGGATTATAATTTCAGAAATTCTATGAACCCTTTCTCAAAGTGTGGTACAAGGCCATGCATATTATAATCACTTAGAGCACTGGTTTGAAATGCAAATTTATGGAGCTCTTTCTTAACCAACTGAATTTTAATTTCTTAGTGGGAGGAAAATACTCAGGAATCTACATCTTATCAAGTTCTCCTGAAGGCCCAGAAGTCACTTAAGACTCACTGTTCTATATTCTTATTGCAACAAAATGCAATCTCAATGTCCTGCTCTGACCTCTTTCTCTACAACCAGGCCTTGCATGCTAGACCCAAATTACACACATAGTCAGTACCTGCCCTTCAATATGTCTTTTACTGAGAGGTAAGGTGCACAATTACATTTTTATATGGAAAAAGGAAATTGATCACTTGTTGGCCTTTTAGCTAAGATCAATTGAAAAGGAGAAATCAATCTTTTGATGACTCTTTCCCCTCTTGAAAAGCAGTAGGAAAACGCCCAGACCCATCCTTCAATCCATGGTGAAGTAAATTGTTATAGAACCGAAACTATGCTGAGTCCCGCATATTTGGGATCAGTTACTGCAAACCAGATATCACCTTGTACAACTCAATAGTCCCTGAGGGCAGCGGGTATTTGCTGAAAACAAATAATCTGTATTTAATTCCTATGTTTTAAAAATACTTTATTATAAAGGCCAAAGGAAAAATGGCTAAAATCACATTCAGAGAGAGCATGTGATCAGCTAAACTGAAAAAGTATAATGTAAAACCTCAACATCAGCTTGGCTAGTATATTTCAATGCCAATAAACTGGCTACAGTAAATTGCTCAAAACAACAATAGGAAAGTCTGCTTGGCTTGGCAAAGATCAGATTTCTGAATTCTTTCCTCTTTCTTTTGATCCTAATACCACAGTGGAATTTTCTTATTCCTCCACTCTTCTTTTCTTTGAACTTCCACTGGATCAATATTCCTGACCTTTCCATACACATATCTGAACCTAAAAAATAAAATAAAAAGGAGAAGAATCCATGGAAAGTCCCGATTGTTCACACGATTTACTGGATGATTGTTTGTTTGTCTGTTTGTTTGTTTGTTTGGGGGCTTAGTCTTTTCTCTTTTTTTAAAACACTCAATTCAAATCACTTTCTAAGTGAGACTTTTCTAACTATTCTTTCCCCAAGGAGAAATTACCTGTTCCCTTAATGTCTTCATGGTACTGGGCACCCATTGACTTCTTGACTGTTCGTTTATGTGTGTGCACATCTATTTTCATTTATCAAACTGTAAATCCCTTGCTTCTTTATGTTCTCTTCACTTAACAAAGTGGACACACTGGAGACACTGAGTAAAATGAATAGACTAATTGCCAACAAAAAAATGAAAACGATAAGACAATCAGGAGTTCTACTCCAGTAGAAAACAGGCGGCATGGTTTCTTTTTTCCCTTGGTTTTTATGTTATCATTTTCATAGACTTTACCAGGAGAGATACTGCAAGTAAGGAAGAGAAATTGAAAAAAGACTAGCTCTTGATTTGGGGTCTCTAGTAACAAAACTTTTCACTCTGCTGGTTCATACTCTGGTGAAATGTGAAGCTCGATGAAGTGTTCAGATTTTTGAGGCAGATAATATAACTTTTCCTATTTATTTAAGAATATTAAATTAATATATGAATTTCTTCCACTTTAAGGTTTTATATTGGGGAAAAAGTTTCTATATAGCTTTGGGAACTACTAAGGTTTATTTATTGGCAAATCAGTTAAATTGTCTTAATAAATGCAGATGAGTAGGGAACTCAATTACAGTGAGCTTATACCTAACTTGGCTAGACAAATGTGTCTTCTTCAACTATTTCCTTGCTTATTACGGTGAGCGAATAACCCAGAGGCAGAGAAAGAAGGAAGTCCAAGTCTTCCTGAGCATCCTGTGGCTACATAAAAGAATCACCCACTTGTTCAGCTGGATTTAGCTATTGTCTCTCACCTGTCACCCGCCTTTGCTGTATTCTGCCCCGTGATGCTGGGCCTGGGCTCAGAAAACGCCATTTCTCTTTTTCCAAAGCACTTTGTGTTAGTTTCCGCCCATGTCATTGTTGCAGTGACTTTTCACCCTGGGACCTTCCGCCATTGCACCCAGACCTAGCCTCGCTGTGTGCCCTTTCACGTCGTTACAGCGAAGACTGACACCCCGTCTGCGGGGGTATGATTTTCAGTTTCACGGGACCCTGGCTAGTTTCTCTACTCGAGCTCATCCCTTTGTTTTCCCAGCCATGAAGGTCACAGCCCTGCCTTTCAAGTATCATCTAATGGTCTCCTTTGGCCTTTTCAGCCCAATCCTGGTCAATGGGACTCAGGCCAATTCAGTCTAATCCCTGTTCAATCTATTACTCGTGTTAAATAACTCATGTGGGGATCAGTTGAAAACAGGAATCCCTGAGGGTATCACACGGAGACACTCTTTAAATCTAGAACACAACCAGCCCCAAGGAATCAGTTCCCGACTTCTAAACCAAGATCAACAATTACTCACAGCAGAGATGAGGAGATAAGGGGACAGGAGAACTACAGTACTCGAAATGGAACAACTCGAACCCAATCAAAGAGAGAGAATGTTGATATATTATGATAACTGTAACTAATGTCATTGAACAACTTGTGTGGAAACTGTCAGAGCATCCTACTTCCTATGTGAAACTTTCACCAAAACCCAATAAAATATTAGTTTTTAAATATAACTAAGATAGTGGTTTTGCTTGTTTGGAGTAAAGGTTTACAGAGAAAATTGGTTTTCTGTCATCCATTCATACATATGTTGTTTCATATCACTGATTGCGATGTACTACCATCACTTCTTCCTTGTGTTTCTCATTTCCATTCCCCCTTTCCCACCCACTCCTGACTTGGGCAGATGTTGCTTTTCTATCTCAAATGGTTGATTTTTCTAAGGAGTGTATACCTCTCTTACTGTTCACCTTAGAGACTTGTTTATTGTTTGCCTGAAAATTGAGTCAGAAGCATAAGCTGAAGGATGACTAAGAGCCATAGTCTCCGGATTCCACCCATCTCTATAATGCTAACTTTGGTTCCATATTTTTCTCCCACTATATCCCGGACCTTCTAATGTGATCACTTTCAGCATAATTAATTGTGGCAGACGGGCACCATCTAGTTCTTCTTGTCGCAGGGGATGTTCATTGGACTAATCATTTCCATAAGTTTTCCATTGTCTCTCCATCCCTGGATAGGGAGAGGCTAATAGTTGTGCTTTAGGTAACTACTCACAGGCTTTCAAGTCACCAGTCACAACTCACCAAAGCAGCATGTAGAACGTGTGCTTTTGTTTTGGCGTGTTGTGCCAGCTGACTTATGGCTCTGAGGCCCCAGCACAGCAACTCATTCCCCCAAAGTGTTGGATGTAGCTAAGCTGTCATGGTAACTTTGCTCCACTATATTCGTGGATATATTTGCAGCAGGTAAATATATGTGTAGAAATAGCTTTTGTCAAATCCCTATATATTCATGAGTTTAATTCCCTTCTTATTCCTACACTTGTGTGTTTATCCATGCATCCACTTAATAGGTTATTGTTACGGGATTGTATCTTTACTTCTTTTGCCTTTAACTCTTGTGTTCATCCTCGTGCCATCCTTTGCCTTTGTCATTTTTGGCTACGCTCCCTCCACCCAAGTTAATAAGTGTCTGCCCTCAAGTTAGTGATTTCCCTCGCTCCCTTGGAGAATGTCTCTTTTTGTGTGAAAACTTTATCTTTACTTTTCATAATAGTAGTCTCAGATAATACTTGCCCTTTAGTGACTGAATTCTTTCACTGATCATACTGCCCTCCATATTCATCCATGTCACAAGGTATGGGACAGATCACTCATTCTTCATCACCATCCATCCTTTGTGTGTTTATAACAGAGGTTGTTTATCCAGTTTTCTGTTGATGGTTATTTATTTTGTTTGCATCTTTTGGCATTGTAAATAATGCCACCATGAACATGGGTGTGCATATATCTGTTTGTGCCATGCCTCTTATTTCCCTCGGACATATACCAAGTAGTAAGACTGGTGGATCATGGATCATATGGTGTTTTTAATGCCAACTGTTTTTTTGGGGGGTGCAATTTATCTTATTTTATTTTAAAATCATTTTATTGGGGCTTATACAGCTCTTATCACAATACATACATGTATCCATTGTGTAAACCACATTTGTACATTTGTGGCCATCATCATTTTCAAAACATTTTCTTTCTACTTGAGCCCTTGCTATCAGCTCATTTTTCCCCATCCGTCCCTCCCCCACCCTTCCACCCTCCCGAACCCTTGATAATTTATAAATTATTATTTTTCCATGTCTTACATTGACCAATGGCTCCCTTTACCCACTTTTCTGTTGTCTGTCCCCCAGGGAGGGGGTTATATGTAGATCATTGTGATCAGTTCCCCATTTTTCCCTCCACCTTCCCCTCCTGGTATCGCCACTCTCACATTTTTGGTCCTGAGGGATTTATCTGTCCTGGACTCCCTGTGTTTACAGCTCTTATCTGTACCTGTGTACATGCTCTGATTTAGCCAGATTTGTAAGGTAGAATTGGGATTATGATAATGGGGGCGGGGCAGGGGGAAGCATTAAAGAACAAGAGGAAAGTTGTATGTTTCATCAGTGCTACACTGCACCCTGACTAGCTCATCTCTTCCTTCTAACCCTTTTGGAAGGGGATATCCAATTGTCAACAGATGGGCTTTGTGTCTCCACTCTGTAATCCCTCTCACTCACACTGATATTACCTGATCCCATCGACACCTCAGGATCACACAGGCTGATGTGCTTCCTCCATGTGGACTTTGTTGCTTCTCAGCTAGATGGCTGCTTGTTTATCTTCAAGCCTTTAAGACCTCAGACGCAGTATCTTTTCATAGCCAGGCACCATCTGCTTTCTTCACACATCTGCTTATGCACCCATTCTCTCTTCGACGTTGTGTCCGGAAGGTGAGTACCACAGCATGCCAGGTTATTAGAACCAAGTGTTCTTGCATTGAGGAAGTTCTTGTAACTCCAACTTTTTAAGGATGAACCATACTATTTTCCATAGTGGTTGTGCCACTTTACAAACCGAGCAATGTATGAGGACTTCAATCGGTCCACACCCTCCTTGGGTGTGACATTTTCTTGAGCTTTGCTATTAATGATGGGAAGAGATGGAATCTCGTTGATGTTTTGCTTTGCATTTCTCAAATGAATACTAAGCATTTCTTTCTCTTTTTTTTAGCCATCTAAATGTATTCTTTAGTGAAGTTTCAGTTCATGTCCTCTGCCTATTTCTTTAAATGGATTATTTGTTGCTCCTGTTCTCTGTAAACTTTAGAGATTACTCCCGTGTCTTAAATGTTGAATGTTCATATCTATGAGCATGGTGTATTCTTCTGTTGATGTAGGTCTCTTTTGGTTTCTTGTAAGAGTATTTTCTAGTTTTCTTGTACAGGTCATTTATTTCTCTTATTAAATTTATTTCTAAGTATTTCATCTTTGGGTGGCTATTGTAAATGATAATATCTTCTTGATTGTCTTTTCGGCATTTTCTTTGGTACTGCAAAGAATCCCAACTGTTTTTTTTGTTTGTTTATCATTTTATTGGGGGCTCATACAACTCTTCTCACAACCCATACATCAATTGAATCGGGCATGTGTGTACATATGTTGCCTTCATTCTTTTCTAGACATTTACTTTCTATTGAGCTCTTGGTATCGGCTCTTCCCCTCCCCTCCTCATCACCCTCATAACCTTCCTGATAGATTGTACATTGTTATTTTTTCATCTCTCACACCAACCGCTGTCTCCCTTCCCCCATGTTTTCTGTTGTTCTTCCCCCAACCCTCTGGCATCACCATTCCCATGCCTGGATTCTGTGTGTCATAAGCCCCATCTCTTATCTATACCTGTGTACATGCTCCGGTCTAGTCTTAATTGAGAAGCAGCACTGGGGTCATGGTAGTAAGGGGTAAGGAAGCCTCAGGGAACCAGAGGAATATAGTGTGTTTCATGGATGCTTTACCGCACTCTGGTGACTCATCCCCTCCCTGTGGCCCCTCTGTGGGGAGATCGTTCCACTGTCTACAGATGGGCTTTGGATCTCTGCTCCAGCCCAGCCCCCGCGTTCTCAATCCAACTGGTTTTTGTATGTTCTTCTTAGTCCTTGCCACTTTGCTAAACCCTTCCATTAGTTCCAATAATCTTTTGTCCCAGTCTTTGGAATTTTCTGTATGTGGGATTATACTATATACAAATAAAGAGATTTTACTTCTTCTTAGTAATTTGAAAGCCTTTTTTCCCTTTCTTATCTTACTGCCCTGGCTAAGTCTTCCAGTGCAGTATTGACTAGGAAGCATATTTCGTTCACATTTATATGGAGAATGCTTTCAGTCTCTCTTTGCTGAGACTAGTGATGACTGTTGCTATATATGCCCTTAATTATGCTCAGTAATGTCTCTTCTCTTCCTACTTTGTTGAGTGTTTTCATCAGGAATGAGTGCTTAATTAAATTCCTTTTCTGCATTGATTGATATGATGTCATTATTTTCCTTCATTTTATTTATGTAAAGAATTAAGTTGATTATGTTTCTAATGTTGAGTCATCTTTCCATGTCCTGGTATGAATCCCATTTGGTCATAATTTATTATCTTTTTGATACATTGTGAATTCTATTGAGGATTTAGTTAAGAATTTTTGTCATTATGTTATGAAGCATATTATCCAATCATTTCTTTTTTAATGATGTCTTTACCTTGTTTGGGCATCATGGTTATGCTCACTTCATAAAATTCAGGAGCATTGTATTACTTTCTATATTCTGAAATAATTTAAGAAGAATTAGTGCCAGCACTTCTGTGTTTGGTAGAATGTGAGTGCGCTGTGTGAGCCAGGACTTCTTTGTTGTTGTTGGGAATGTTTTAATAACCCAGTCAATTTCTTCTTTTGTCATAGGTCCATTCAAATTTCTACTTCAATGTATGTTAATTTAGATAGATAATGTGTTTCTAGAAATTTGTACATTGCTTCTAGATTTTCAGATTTATCCTCCACAGTATTCTTTTGTTTCCAATCATTTTATTGGAGGCTCATACAATACAATCCATACATATCAATTGTGAAAAGCACATTTGTACATTCATTTCCCTCATCATTCTCAAAACATTTGCTCTCCACTTAAACCTTTGGCTTCAGCTCCCCATTTTCCCCCTCCCTCCCTGTTCCTGCCTCCCACGTGAACCCTTGATAATTTATAAATTATTATTTTGTCATATCTTACACTGTCCGACATCTCCTTTCACCCACTTTTCTGATGTCCATCCCCAGGGAGGAGGTTACATGTAGATCCTTGTAATCAGTTCCCTCTTTCCACCCCACCCTCCCAGTACTGCCACTCTCAGCACTGGTCCTGAAGGAGTCATCTGTCTTGGATTCCCTGTGTTTCCAGTTTCTGTCTGTACCAGTGTACATCCTCTGGTCTAGCCAGATTTGTAAGGTAGAATTGGGATTATGGTTGGGCGGGGGGAGGAAGCATTTAGGAACTAGAGGAAAGTTGTATGTTTCATCATTGCTACACTTCACCCTGACTGAAACTCGTCTCCACCCAATGACCCTCTGTAAGGAGATTTCCAGTTGCCTACAGATGGTCTTGGGTCCCCACTCTGCATCCCCCCCTCATTCACAATGATATGATTTATTGTTCTTTGATGCCTGATACCTGATCCCTTTGCCACCTCATGATCACACAGGCTGGTGTGCTTGTTCCATGTGGACTTTGTTGCTTCTGAGCTAGATGGCCACTTGTTTACCTTCAAGCCTTTTGATAGCCGGGCATCATCAGCTTTCTTCACCACATTTGCTTATGCACCCATTTGTTTTCAGCTATCCTATAGGGGAGGTAAGCACACAATGACATGATTTTTTTGTTCTTTGATGCCTGATAACTGATCCCTTTGGCACCTCATGATCACAGAGGCTGGTGTATTTCTTCCATGCACAGTATTCTTTTTTTTTAATTCATTTTTTTATTTGACTCTAATTTTTTAAAATACTACAAAATTCTATTACTTTATATTTATCATAGGAATTATAAATGCAGATTTACCACATGCTGTTAGGCCTAAGAATTCTTTTTTTAAAACGTTTTATTAGGGGCTCATACAACTCTTATCACAGTCCATACATATACATACATCAATTGTATAAAGCACATCTGTACATTCTTTGCCCTAATCATTTTCTTTTCTTTCTTTCTTTTCCCTTTTCTTTTTTTACATTTTATTAGGGACTCATACAACTCTTATCACAATCCATACATATACATACATCAATTGTATAAAGCACATCCATACATTCCCCGCCCCAATCATTCTCAAAGCATTTGCTCTCCACGTAAGCCCCTTGCATCAGGTCCTCTTTTTTTTCCCCTCCCTCCCCGTTCCCCCCTCCCTCATGTGCCCTTTGTGATTTATACATCGTTATTTTGTCGTATCTTGCCCTATCCGGAGTCTCCCTTCCCCCCCTTCTCTGCCGTCCATCTCCCAGGGAGGAGGTCACATGTGGATCCCTGTAATCAGTTCCCCCTTTCCAACCCACTCACCCTCCACTCTCCCAGCATCGCCCCTCACACCCCTGGTCCTGAAGGTATCATCCACCCTGGATTCCCTGTACCTCCAGCCCTCATATGTACCAGTGTACAGCCTCTGTCCTATCCAGGCCTGCAAGGTAGAATTCGGATCATGGTAGTTGGGGGGAGGAAGCATCCAGGATCTGGGGGAAAGCTGACATGCACAGTATTCTATTATTATCTTTTTATTTCAGTCATTTCTGTTGTGACAGAACCCATTTCACTTCTTATTCATACTGTTTACATCTCCTTCTTTTCTTTTGTTAGAGTTGCCAGTAGCTTCTCAATGTTATCAGTCCTTTCAAAGATGTAACTTCCAGTCTTGTTAATTCATTCTGTTGTTTGCTGTATTCTGTTTCATATATTTCAGCTCTAATCTTTATAATTTATTTCTGCTTAATTTACTGCTCTTTTTCTAAGTTTTAATGATGTATAGATTCTGGTTCCCTCTTCTTTAATTTCTGCTTATCTGGAAATGTCCTAAATTTGTGGTTGTTTTTGAGGTATCATTTTTCTGGGTAGATATGTATCATTGGCAATTATTTTTTCATTCAAACTTTTGGATATGCCATGTCATTGCCTTCCTGACTGAGTAGTTAGTTTCTGTTGAGAAATCAGAGCCTAATTTCATTGGTTCACTTTTGTAGTTAACTTTTAATTTTTCTGTGAGTTGTTCTGCTAAGTCTTTCCTTGACTGTGGTTTTGGAGAGTTGGAGAATGATATGTCTGGGGATTTTCTTTGGTGTTCTTCCCTGGCTGAGGCTCACTCCATTTTTTGAAAGTTTAGTTTTCTTATAACAAATATTTGACAATTTTTCTATGGTTTCTGTTTTGTCTTCCTGTTTGGAAAGCTGATCTCACAGAAGTTATTCTTCTTGATAGCATACCACATACCTCAGGCTTTCTTATCTTCTTTTTAAAATCCTTTTTTCTGACTGTTCCTGTAGCAATTACTTTGGAATGATTTGTCTTCATTTTAGCTGATCTCATCTTCTCTTGATTGAACTATACTCATTTGCCCTTTCAATATGTTATCTCAATCTGAAATCTTCACTAATCTGAATTTTTAATTACAGTTTTTTTTATAATACTGGTTTTAATTTTTTTCAGCTATTTTGTTAGTTTTTCTTTGGAGTGTTTTCCTGAGATCTAGACTTTTGCTTGTGCTTTCCTTGATTTTGCCTGCAGTTTCTTCATTCTTTCTCTCTGCAGAAAGGCACCCAGCATCATTCTTTTTCATGGTTCAGCTGGTAGATTCATTGGTCATTTTCTGGCACTGCAGTTCGGCCATTTGGTTTAGCCACGCGCTCTTTGTTCTTCGTGTGCACTGAGGTTGTCTATTTTCTCGACATTGCTGTTCTACTGCATTTGTATTTTACCAGTAATTGAATGTTGATATGTTCTTAGACCCGCCACCACCTGTCTCCTGGTGGCTATAATAGAGATTGTGTGTGTGTGTGTGTGTGTGTGTGTTCCATTTTATGTTCATGTTGAAGCACTTGAGGGTAAGTTGGGCTGGCTTTGGCATCCTTTATCACTGATTAGGTGATGTATAAGTCGGTGGGGGCCCTTGCCCAGTGTATGAGCCTGCAGGAGTTGCAGGTGCGAGTGAGCAGCCTGGGCATAGTTTTTGTCTATCTGGGTGGGATAAAAAAGAAGGAAAGAGCTAAAGAAAAATAACAACAACAAAATTTAAATACAAGTGAGCTAAGAAACAAAAATGGATACAAAAATAACAAATAACAAAAAATATAACTAGTAAAACATAAAAAGGGGGGGGTAAAAAGGCAATGTACAAAAAGATGTAGAGAAAAGGGAGGGGGAACAAAGCCAAAATGATGACAGGTTGGGGAGTAGTAAAGGAAAAAGGAAAGTAAGGGTAGGAAAAAATAACAAAGAAGTGAAAAAAAATTTTAAAGGACACTGCATCCAGTAAAAAAGAAGGGGTGAAATGGGAGAGAGAAAAGGAGAAAAGGACAGCGAACTCTGGGGGGTGCGAATGTGACAGCTCCACGACGTGCTCAGTATGAGGTTATGAGTAGACGTCATGGGTGGAAGTGGGGCACCCACACCTGCATAGTTGCTACTCACCCATTAGGTGTCAGTCTGGAGTCAGGGTGCCAGCTCACCTCAGGGTTCCTGGTTCTGAAATGAGTTCTTGCCTGATCAGAAGGTGGCTAGGGTCAAAGCTTCCCACTGGCATTACATATTCTGCTGGGCCAAGGAGGCAGAGAGGAGAGTATGTGCCTCTAAACATGTATGCACCCCATGCCTGATCCATGAAGGTGTGCTGCAGACTTCATGCAGAGAAGGGGCTGCACAGGGTATGAGGAGGGGTGTCCCAGCCACCGGGTACAGCAGGGATGGAGTCGACCGCACTCTCTGGTCACCAAGGGTATGGAGAACAAAGGGAACGTGGCACCTTCCTGCCTGTCAGTGACTGGTGTGAGTGCTTACCATATGTGTTCCAGTATAAGCCGACCCGAATATCCCCTGAGGCACCTAAATTTACCACAAAACTGCATTAAGAATGTGCTGAAAACCTCATCTTATACTCAAGTATATACGGTATGTGGTTTGGGGCAAATGAAGTCAATTGTCAAGTCGCTGCCTCACTAAATGCTGCTTGCAAACATTCAAAAGGCCCATTCTGTAACACGCCGAGTAACAGTCACCCCTGTGATTGTCTCCCTTCTGGCAGTTTTGGTTCAGCTTGTCCTCGTCAGTATGCCAGCCGCTTTTCTGGTCTTTCCTCTGGAGATCAGGATTCCAGGATTATTATCCACAGATGCTCATCTGGTCCCTGGTGTCTTTGTTGTAGAGAGTCTAGGTAGTTTTTCTGCCTCGTTTTTCCTCTAGCCAGAAGCTTTTTTTTTAATAAGTCTATATCTTTGCTTTCATGACTGGATCCAGTTTGTCTCATTGTGGTTGTGAATCTATAATTCATATGTAAGGAGCAAGGATCCTAGTCCTCCCTTAACCAGGCAGTGGCTACAGATGGCAGTCATGTTACTTCCTTACCTGCCAAACATCGTAGAGTTCCTCAAAGAGGGTGTTATATTCTCACACATTAGTCTATGATGAGATACTCTATTATGAGGTACTCATCATCTATTATGAGGTCATCAAAATATACTGTCCCAGCTCCCCTCTCTATTTCTCACTGAGCTCCTCTAGAGAAGTCTCAGTGATAGTCTATGCCAAGATGGTAATTAGATAATTTCAAGTCAACTTGAAGATACATAACAGTGTAGGGGTGCAATGTAGCCTGTCAATCAGGTCACGGCCTGATGGTCACCCGTAAGCATGGCCTTCTCATAAGACTCTGGGAACCTCCCCCCCCCCTTCTCTGCCTTCACCTTCCTGCTGCCTGACCCCTATTCCTGCAGAACCACTGCCATTGGATCCACATGACTTTGCACTCACCGGTCTGTGGTCTTCCTGCACTCGGCATCATCGCATGTGGCTGCATGAGTCTGAAGACGAACGTATCATAAACTTGAGTTGGACTACGCTGGAACGTTTTCTTGATATATAATTCCTTCTTGATGTAAAGCTCTTGCTTACACATATAAGTATATGAATGTCACTGGATTTGTTTCTCTGCTCCGACCGGCCTAGCACAGCCAAGGACACAGTAATTGGATGCTTCCAAAGCTGTCGGGTCTCCAGGATATGCTTGGTCCTCTGCAAACACAAGAACTACCAAAACTTTGTAGTGACGTGGGAAAATGTCTATAAAATGTGAGTTGAGGCTGGGAGAGTGGAGGGTGAGTGGGTTGGAAAGGGGGAACTGATTAAAAGGATCCGCATGTGACCTCCTCCCTGGGAGATGGGACGGCAGAGAAGGGGGGGGGGGGAGGGAGACTCTGGATAGGACAAGATATGACAAAATAACAATCTGTGGATTATCAAGGGATCGTGGGGGGGGCAGGGAGGGAGGGGGGGAAAAAAGAGGACCTGATGCAGAGGGCTTAAGTAGAGAGCAAATGCTTTGAGAGTGATTAGGGCAAAGAATGTACGGATGTGCTTTATACAATTGATGTATGTAGATGTGTGGATTGAGATAAGAGTTGTATGAGCCCCTAATAAAATATAAAGAAAGAAAAGAAAAACGATTAGGGCAAAGAATGTACAGATATGCTTTATACAATTTATGTATGTATATGCATGGATTGTGATAAGAGTTGTATGGTCCCCTAATAAAATGTTTTTTTAAAATGTGAGTTGAGATTAACTCAATGGCAATAGGTTTGGGTTTACTTTTTTGGGGAGGGGGGAGTTGGGTTTTTGTGTATATATATATATATATATATATATGTGTGTGTGTGTGTGTGTATATATATATATATATAGTAAGTAAAGTAAATAACTCTCAGAACAATACTTATCACTTTGTGCCATAAATGTATTACATTTGTTAAAAATATGGGTTGATGTATATTACATTAGTTGGGGACCAAGAGTACTATATGTGTAGTGAAGTTAAAATCATTTCCCTCTGGGAGAATGAGATTATGATATTAATTTTTTTCTTTTTACTTAGCAGTATTTTCTATTTTATCTTCCAAGAAAACATAAAGTAGCTTAAATTAAAATTTTTTACCATATATGTAAACATACATATCAAATCCCAGATAAGAGAAACATTTTTCTAAATCATGACGCTCCCACATTATTATACATATCTTTCCCTGAGGAGAATTAAATTTTTCTTCCAAGAAGTAAAACATTCCCTCATGATAACAATATCATAATCTACAAAAATTATCCAAACTGACTCCTTCTCTCTTTACAAATTTTACATAGGGCAGCTTTATAATGTACGTAGAATTCAAAGTCCTGAAAGTAGCACTTCAGGACTGATTCGTCCATTCTATTTAAAAACGTGGCTTCACTGTTTCATTGAGCGGACTATATGAGACTTACTCATTTACCATACTTGAAAAAAATGGAGAGTGTAGGTATTCCTGTGAAGGTCACAAGATGAAAATAAAAGAACTGCTTTTTAAACATATATATCAGTTAAGTTCAAGTTGTTTGCCCAGTACATGATTTCTGGTCTGGCTTCCCCATTTGTCTGTTTGGACAACAATGGTGCCCTTTATTGCACACCCCATCATTACAGCCTTTTTGACTTACCAACACATATTATTTGTGCCAAGGGAAAATAGGTACCTTGGTTTTGTGTCATAAATGTAACAAAGTTTCTTGTTACATTTAGGACATTTTACTCAAAACTTTCATTTTTTTAGTTTCTTAAGATTTACACTGTTGTGAATCACAATCCAAGGGCTATAGCATTTGGGAGGTGATCTACTTTTGAAATTTATTTTTGTTTGTCTTTGGATATTAAAAAGCAGATGCACAAGCATGCCCTAACTGTACAATAAACTGCCACTTGAGAAATGTAAGCCTTGCAAGAATTAAGTTAGAAACTAAAACCAAATTCACAGGCATCAAGTCGATTTCAACTCACAGAGACCCTAGAAGACAGGAGAAACCTGCCCCTGTGGGTTCCCAAGACCATAACTCTCAGCAGGGCTGCAAAGCCCTGACTCTCTCCCAAGTATTAAATTATGGGCTGATTATTCTAATTCTAGAGCGACTCTTACATCTAATGAACTGCTAGACAGAATTAGAAGAGGGAGTGGATGTTGGAAAATTAGAAAATAGGAAAAAGGAGGAAACATTTTAACTTGCTGTATTCATTCTCTGTAGGTAAGTAAAATAGCTTTAAAAGAGTCATTTGTCTATGAAAAGGCAATTTCATTTCTTTAAAAATTCCTCGGGCCCTCAGTCAGACACGGGCCGGAGACGCTTCTGGAAGATCCATCACCATCGCCGCCCAAGGAGAACCCCAGGTCCAGTTCAAACTCGTACTGGTGGGTGATGGTGGTACTGGAAAAACGACATTTGTGAAACGTCACCTGACTGGTGAATTTGAGAAGAAGTATGTAGCTACCTTAGGTGTTGAGGTCCATCCCCTTGTGTTCCATACTAACAGAGGACCTATCAAATTCAACGTGTGGGATACAGCTGGTCAAGAAAAATTTGGAGGACTGAGAGATGGCTATTATATTCAAGCCCAGTGTGCCTTTATAATGTTCGATGTAACCTCAAGGGTTACTTACAAGAATGTGCCTAACTGGCATAGGGATCTGGTTCAAATATGTGAAAACATACCCATCGTGCTGTGTGGCAACAAAGTGGATATTAAGGACAGGAAAGTTAAGGCAAAATCCATTGTCTTCCACCGAAAGAAGAGCCTTCAGTACTATGACATTTCTGCCAAAAGCAACTACAACTTTGAAAAGCCCTTCCTTTGGCTTGCTAGAAAACTCATTGGCGATCCTAACTTGGAGTTTGTTGCCATGCCTGCTCTGGCCCCACCAGAGGTTGTTAGGGACCCAGCTTTGGCAGCCCAGTATGAGCATGATTTAGAGGTTGCGCAGACAACCGCTCTCCAGATGAAGATGATGACCTGTGAGAGAACGAAGCTGGAGCCCAGCGTCAGAAGTCTAGTTTTACAGGCAACTGTCCTGTGACGTCAGTGGTGCAGCGTGTTTGCCACTCTTATTACAGAGCTCAGCAGAATGTGCTCATCTTTGGGATGCTGAAGGAGATGAATGGGCTTCAGAGTGAGTGTGGCAGTTAAAAACCTTTTTTTTTTTTTGAACCCACATATCTAGCTGTTTGGCAATGCATTTTTCTTTCTTGAAAATCAACTACAAGACTGCTACAGTCACATCACAATATTCAGTGGTGATGTTTTGTTTGTTAACTGTCATTCCCATTCCTTTTCGTTAGAATAAAGTTGTATTTCAAATTAAAAAAATTCATCGGTAACACAATTTCAGGAACATAGTGAGTTGTGTTCAATTATTATGGACCTTCTAGCCCTAATTCCTTATTTGATGTATAATTCTGGACTCTCTGCCTGTGACTAAAACCCCATTTGGGAGGGTGTTCTCTACTATACTACAGGCTAGGAGTCGGGTGATATTAAGACCGATTTTAATAGAGGGTATGAACCAAATCACACCCTTTGTTTCCTTGGGGGCATCTTTAAGACTGCTTTCCTGGCTGGTGTAATTTAAGACACAATTCTTTGTTTACCTTGGATTGGGTGTATATGTTGGTACCACTGTACAATCCTTCCACACATCGCCCGGAAGGTCAGATCTCTAGTTCCTGACTGAGCTTTGGCAGAAACAAGAAGACGTGCTGTGATTTTTGGACATTTTTGGCTTCTGGCTCTGGACCCTGCATTTGGCTCACCTCTCCCTGACCTTCAGATTTGGAACTGAATAGCACCCACCACATGAGAAATTTCCTGAAAGCTTGTGAGGTTCTATGGGACATTGCAGTTAATCACAGAACCCAGGGACTTGAGGGAAGGTACTCGTGGGAGGTATGAGTGTTGAGGAATAAAGCAGTAGAATATCGTCTTAGAAGAGTTGGACCTTTAGGACATCTTTAATCACCAATCCCTTGGGGTTTGTCTGGGATTCATCTAAAATAAGTTATCTGAGGGCAATTAATGTACAAATGTGCTTTACACTATTGATGTATGCATGGATTGTGATAAGAGTTGTATGAGCCCCCAATAAAAAGATATTTTAAAAATAAGTTATTAATTCACACACATAATGTAGAATTAACACTTATCCACACTGTAAATCTACCCTTCATTTATGAACACACCGAACGATGGATCCACCATACGTTAAAGCACTTCGCAAAGTGGTTGCTAGGAAGAAGCAGAGTTGTGACCTCGCAGGAGCCCTGGCTGCATATTTGTTGGACTGTTACTAGAAAGGTCAACCATCTGAGCCCACCAGCCCCTCCCCAGGAGAAAAATGCGGTTTTCTGCTCTTGTAGACTTACAGCCTCGGAAATCCGCCGGAACTGCACTACTTGGTCCCACAGGATCACGATGAGTTGGAAGGGACTTGATGGCAGTGAGTTTGTTTGTTTTTGTTTTCTCTGGCCTAGCCAGACTTCCATTTAAAAACAAGGAGTGCGCTCGCATCATATAAAACATATGCCGTCCCATTTAAAGTTGTGGCATCCGTGACACCCATGTTTTACGATACGTAGGAAAGGCTGACCCTGGGACTGGTGTGGGTGTGGTTGGATCCAGAAGCGTCTTCTGGGAGCCAACATCTACTGTTTCTACATGGGTCCTCTTTTATTTTTCCAGGGATATATCAAAGGTCAAAAGAGTATCTCCAAATGTGCGGTCTAGTGAGCAGCATGGCATCTTTCATCCGCATCTCGAGCAGCTCAGACCCATTTGCATGGGGTCGAAGTGCTAAGACAAGCTCTATTTGAACTGTTCTTCCCAGAAAATCATTGTCGACTATTTTGAAGGTTGCTTACTAGGTGCCAAGCACGGTTCTAAATATTTGAGGCTTGTAAACTGAGTGAATTATCACAACCACATTTTGAAATTGGTCATTTTATCATGACAAACCTAAAAGAAGTAATTTAACCACGGTCCTACAAGTGTAAGGGTCAAAGTTGACTTCTTCCACAATCAAGCCTCCCAAATTAGCTTGAATTCTCTACTTTTCAGATTCATAGGTACCTTCAAAGGTTCACTGTTTTAGTAAAATTTGATTCAAGTTCTGTCTGGGACTTTTATTGGCGAGTTTTCCAGTTGGCCTTATCATGTGTGCCTCTCACACAGTTTGAAAAAGAACTCTTCTAAGCTAATAAAAAGTATATTTATTTTCAGGCCTGATTCGAGGTTTTTATTTTTTTTCTACCATAAGCAACTTTTTAAGCAGATCATGAGGCTCTTGAAATAGATGAAAAATAGTACAGTTCAAATTCATTTGGGCAATGTGAAGTATGGAAAATAAAGAAAGGTCTGGCGTTTCTGCTTTGAACACTGCCACAGACATCTGAAAGGTTTGACCTTCTCAGTAGGCTCACCTTTGGGTTGAAACCAAATGGAAAGATCTGCAGTTCCAAAAGAAGTTCTTTTTTTTAATTCTGAGAGCAACAGCCATTGTCTGGAATTTGGTTGCGCACAAAGCTAGATTGCGTGCCCTGGCGTTCTCTAATGCTGATTTCCAGGCCCATCGGCACCGATGGTCAGTACTCTAGAAGATAAATATTTGCTTCTGAGGGCTATCTGGCCTGAGAACACTGGCCATATCCTTGCCTGTCCGGAGCCATGAGGCCCGGCCATTGTCTTGATCTTTATTGCCTGAGCTCTGTAACTTTCCACAGGAACGCACAGTTACGGCCCTTGTTCTCAGGGAAACACCTGCGGCTTGCTTCCCCCATTTATTGTTCTCAGGGAAACACCTGCGGCTTGCTTCCCCCATTTATTGTTCTCAGGGAAACACCTGCGCGTACTTCCCTCATTAATGGCCTATATAAGCTGTAACCTTCCATTTAATAAAAGAGACTTGTCTCCATTTCTCGTGTCTCTTGTCTCCTCAATTCCCACTCCCTCCTCCAGGGTCCGCGTTGAAGTTCCCGCGGGTTGGGGCAGAATTCTTAAAGGACTTCATTGTCTATGTGAGAATGTGTGTGTACACATTGTGTGTGTGTGTGTACAAGATTTAGGGATAATAGAAAGAATAAATTTTAATGTTTCCCCATCTTCCCAGCCAGCTCAGTATCTGGCTGTCGGTCTCTTTAGCCCATCCATCATGAAGAGCAATCGATGCCTGTTGGCGTGCCGCCTTTCAAGATGGACCGACACTGGGTGCATCAGTGGGCTCGGGCACAGGAGCAATGGTGAGGATGGCGCGGGACCACGCAGTGTTTCGTTCCGTGGTGCACAGGCTCGCTGTCGGTCGGAGCCGACTGGATGGGGCCTACACCAGGCCACATTTCCTCTTTTATTAAAACCGTCACTAGTTTAATAGTCACTCGGGGGAAGAGGAGGGCAAAGAATCAATACCGTATCAAACGCACACATTGATTGCAAACCAAGCAACCCTAACCAAAAAAAACCCAAAACCAATTGCCAAGCAAACTGCTCTGGCTTTGGCGGGTGCCGTATGGCGGAGCAGACCTCTTCTCCACAGGGTTTCAGTGGCTGATTTTTCAGAAGTTGCAACTTTTTCTTCCAGATGCATCTAAATGGACTCGAACCTCCAACCTTTCCTTTTACCAGCCTAGTGTGTTTAAGTAACCATTTGTACTAAGGCATGAATAACTGTCAGACACATTAAATTATGTAAAAAGTTTGCCTTATAATTGAAGACACAAGTAAACGCCAAATTGAATTAAACTGAAGTGATGTAAAAGTGCCCCCAAAGAAGTCTTCGAACTAGAAAATGAGCCCTATATTTTCTTTTATGTGGTCTCACTTATTTTATACATAACAGCCCTAATGTCGCAGCTGCTTCCAAAATAACAGACTGCAGAGTCGCCTGCCACTACGGATTAGGTGAGGGATAGTTACAATCTAAGGGGCCCTGGAGGTGTCGTGGGTTACACGTGGGCTCCTAACTGCAAGGCCGGCAGCTCACAACTACCAGCCACTCCGCAGGAGAAAGAAGAGACTTTCTACTCTTGTCAAGAGTTATAGTCTCGGAGACCCACAGGTTCCGTTCTACTTTGCCCTATAGGATCACTATGAGCCAGAGTTCAATAGATGGCAGTGAATTTGAGTTTTGATTTTCAATCTGGGACAATCATATTTTTCCATTTGGGGAATTTGAAAGTGGGACACTGAAAAACTGGCTCGATTAGCTGAAAGAGCCAAATAAAGATATGACAGCCTGGATCAGCTTCACGGCCAAAGCAGGTGCGAGAAGGGAGAGCCCCGAGCTGCAGAGAGCCGCGTGGGGAGGCGAGGAGGCAGGAGACCTGTTCTTGAAAGATAATGTAATAGCTTCCCTTCACAGTTTTCCAAAGGAATTGCCTGTTTGACTCAGTTGTGCATGATTTGCTGCTTAGGCTGTTTTATCCCTAAAATGAACCCCTATTTCTTAAATAACTTGCATGACTTGGTTTTTGCTGTTATTGTCGTTTGTTTGTTTGTTTGTTTGTTTGCTTAGAACCAAACAGACTCCTGTTCAATTGTCATGACATTATTTGGCATCTTCCCAGTAAGCAGCAAAATTTATTTTCATGTCTCCCTGTTATCCACTGCCATCTAACAGATTCCAAGTGATAGTGACTCCATAGGGCAGAGCAAACTGCTCTCTAGTTTCCAAGACTGTAAGCATTACAGACGCAGACTGCCTCGTCTTTCTCCAGCAGAGCAGGGCCTGCTGGATTCAAACTGTCCAACTTTTGATGAGCAGCCAAGCCCATGGCCCCATAAGCCCTCTTTTCTCCCTATTATATATCCCACTTTCTACCAGTGCCTCTCCATACGCTTACACCTGGCTCCTCGGAGACCAAAAGTCCCATTTGGTTTCCAAAAGTCTCAAACTTCTTGGGTTGTCTCTTACTCCTGGCCATGATTTTTTATTATTATTATTTTGTTAGCCTTCCTTGTCCTTTAGAAATATTCAAGCCCTATGTCTTTGTTATTTCGGTCTGGCTAAATGACTGGAATAGAAAGCGTAAACTCTTGTGCGTGCTCGATTTGTCATGGTGACCAGGGGCTCGGCAGAGAAGTTTCTCAGAGGTCAGATATTCACTTTAATGCAGACATTCTTACAAAAAGAGACTAATGTGCACTTTCTCAACGGATAGAGACCATGGTGTATATATAAAGGGTGTGCTCCCTTCAGATAATACCTCTTTGATCATTGCCTCAAGTATGTCAGTCTGGGTGGCCCAGCTGTCTTATTCCCACAGGGGCTACCAAAAATCTGCAGAGACACCTCATTTCCCTTTGTCTATTGTAGGAATGTGAGAGCAAGTCTCAAACGTCAAGTAAATCGAAATGGCTGTGGCTACCAACACACTGAGCTGTCCTCAGAGAGGGTCCCGCTCCTCCCCCTCTTCCTCTAGCCACTCTCCAGCACCCGGAGAATTCGGTTTGCGTCAACTGGCCTGGATTCTCTGTGGATGGCAGAAAGTCCTCATCCATGAGGACGTCTCCTTGGAGTTGTGCCCTATTTGACATCTATAGGAAAGACGCTGTGAAACACTGACCTGATCCTGTGTCCGGTCTCTTGGCATGTGGGCCAGCAGTTCACCGTATTGGGAGTTTTTCAAAACCTGCTGTAACATCCGACCAGCCGATCCACCTCTGCCTCCACTGGTCTCTGATATTCTGGCTCTCCAGCTTCCCAGCCACAGGGAGACACGCAAGACAGGAAAAACCTACACCTTAATATTTTATTACCCAAGTGCACTTAAATGGTTCTATGACTGCGTGAGCTATTTTACTCGATAGCAGCTTTTATCTTTATATGTCACATATATGTCACTGGTTTTGCTTCTTCTGAGAACTCGGCCTAAGCCAATCGTCATCATTTTTCCTTCCCTCTTTGCCTTAGCTCCTAAAAAATATAAAATAAAACTCACAAATACTGGAAATCTATGCTTACATTTTGAATTCTAATTTGATTTCAGATTATATTCTTATTTAGGTCCATTAAGATTTTAGTTTCTTATTTCTATATTATTTAATTATGGGATACATATTTTAGAAATATATTTTACCTTGGTTTCCCTACATAAAAAGTATTAGTAAATTAGTTCTTCATAAAGTAATAACCAATCAATACCTTTATATCGAAAGAAAGAGAGAACAAAGAAGCAGTTCTCTTTTGGTTGCTCTTGGTCAATTGACTCAATGGTGCTGTGTTTGGATTTTGGCTGGTTAGTCCTGGTGGTGTTGTGGTTACATGTTGGACTGCAATCTGCATGGTGGGCACTTTAAGACCACCAGCAGCTTCACAGAAGAAAGACTGGGCTTTCTACTCCCATGAACAGTTAGTCTCTGAAGCCAACAGGAGGTCACTATGAGTCAGCATTGATTCTATGGCAGTGAGTCTTTAGACTGTTTTAGCATTTATCTATGTGGAGAACATTTTGGTTAACATTAAAATATACTGCTGATGGAGAAAACAAATTTGACAAAATTTCTTTAGTGGGCAAACTGCCCGTATCCATCAAACACCTTAAAATTGTGTATGAGTTTTAAATCCAGAAATTCCACTTTGAAGACTTCTTTTAAAGAGAATATTAGACCCTCCCCTGAAAAGAATTTGTTCCAAAGGACGACATTGACTCTGCAGCTATGGGAGATGGACATATTTGATCAGAGCACACGGGAGCAGATGAAGGGGCAGGAGGAGAGAGTGGACCACAGTCTGGCCCACCAGGCCGTGATGATGATGTTCCTGAGTAGAGCAGCCAGTCCACAGAGAGAACAACATGGCTGGCCCTACTATGAGACATGATGCCCCTCAGTGACTAAGGGCGATACAGGGGACAGCACCGGAGACACAGTGTGGGAATTGCACCTGACCTGATCCCACCACACCGAGGCAAATCACTGGGGGAGTGCAGCGGAACAGCAAGGGAATGGAGGGGCAAGGTCCCCAGGGAATGCTGAAAGTGGACTTTGGGGCCAGGGCGTGGTGCCCCAACAGACTGGACTGGAAAACGCTCCTAAGGGCCAGCAAAGATCCCTGAACTAACTACAAGCTTTTCTCTTGTGAACTGTTTTGTTCTGTTCTTTTTCAGTGGTTTGTTTTGGTTGTTTTGTTGTCTGGTTGTATACTGTTGCTTTGTGTTCCTCTGTCTAGTTTTCGTGCATGTTAGTGACTCCACAGGTCTGTCTGAATAGGACAGGCTGGATGAACTATCTGGATGAAAAACAACGGGACTGACAGTTCCAGGGGGACTTGGGGTGGGGGGGTAGGGGGGTAAGGAAGTGGTGTTAACAAACCCAGGGACAAGGGAAAAACATGGGACCCCAAATGGTAGAGAAGGGGGAGTGGCAGGCCTGGTGGGAAATGATCAAGGGTAAGGTTGCTTAGAGAAGAGGTATACTCTAGCCCAGGTGGCGATGAAGCATGGTAGTGGGGCAGGAGGAAGGTCAAGGGAGATGGAGGAAAGAGCTAGGAGTCAAAGGGCATTCATGGAGGTCTAGACAAAGACATGTACATGCAAATATATATAGGAGGTTGGGGAAATAGATCTTTGTGTCTATATTTATAGGTCAAGTATTAAGGTGGCGGAAGGACCTTGGGCCTCTACTCAAACACTCCCTCTATGCATGAATACCTTCTTTTATTAAATTGGAACTCCATGATGCTCACTCTCCCGACACAACAGCTGGAGCCAAAATGGGTAAACAAGTAAATGTGGTGAAGAAAGCTGATGGTGCCCGGCTATCAAAAGAGATAGTGACTGGGGTCTTAAAGGCTTGAAGATAAACAAGCGGCCATCTAGCTCAGAAGCAACAAAGTCCACATGGAAGAACACACCAGCCTGTGTGATCGAGTGGTCCCAAAGGGATCAGTTACCAGGCATCAAAGAACAAAAAATCATATCATTGACTGCACACCTCCATGATAGGATCGCTGAAGACAAATGGGTGCACAAGCAAATGTGGTGAAGAAAGCTGATGGTGCCCGGCTATCAAAAGAGATAATGTCTGGGGTCTTAAAGGCTTGAAGGTGAACAAGCGGCCATCTAGCTCAGAAGCAAATAAGCCCACATGGAAGAAGCACACCGGCCAGTGCGATCACGAGGTGCCCAAGGGACCAGATATAAGGCATCATGCAAAAAAAAAAGAAAAAGATATAAGTGTGTGTATGTATGTGTATATATGTGTATATGTATATATGTATGTGTATATATATATTATATTAAATGAAGGGGGAAGTGCAGAGTGGAGACCCAAGGCCCAAGTGTCGGCCAATGGAGATCCCCTCATAGAGGGGCTTAGGAGAGGAGATGGGTTAATTAGGGTGTGAGGTAGTATCGATGAAGAACACAGCTTTCCCCCAGATCCTGGATGCTTCCTCCCCCCAACTACCATGATCCGAATTCTACCTTGCAGGGCTGGATAGGACAGAGGCTGTACACTGGTACATATGAGGGTTGGAGGTACAGGGAATCCAGGGTGGATGATACCTTCAGGACCAAGGGTGTGAGGGACGATGCTGGGAGAGTGGAGGGTGAGTGGGTTGGAAAGGGGGAACTGATTACAAGGATCCACATGTGACCTCTTCCCTGGGAGAGGGACAGCAGAGAAGGGGGGAAGGGAGACCCCGGGTAGGGCAAGATATGACAAAATAACGAGGTATAAATTACCAAGGGCATATGAGGGAGGGGGGAAAGGGGAGGGAGGGGGGGGGGGGAAAAAAGAGGACCTGATGCAAGGAGCTTAAGTGGAGAGCAAATCCCTTGAGAATGATTGGGGCAGGGAATGTATGGATGTGCTTTATACAATTGATGTATGTATATGTATGGATTGTGGTAAGAGTTGTTTGAGTCCCTAATAAAATGTAAAAGAAGAAAAGAGAAAAGAGAAAAAAAATGATTAGGGCAAAGACTGTACAGATGTGCTTTATACAATTGATGTATGTATATGTATGAACTGTGAAAAGAATTGTATCAGCCCCAATAAATTGTTAAAATTAAAAAAAAGAGAATATTAGAGATGGAAACCAAATTATATACTGCATTATATACTGTCTACTATAACAGCTTGGGTAGGTAAATGCTGCTGTTATTATTACCAGGTGCCATCAAATCAGATGCAACTCACGGAGACCCTGCGTACAACAGAAGAAAGTGCCAGCCAATGCAGCCGCAGTCTCACCATGGTTGCATTGGACCCCATTGTTGCAGCCGTTGTCAGTTCCTCTCTTTTCTTCCTCTTTTCACTGGCCCTCTAGCAAGCAGGGGCAGCTCCCGCCTAATAACACGTCCAAATTATGTGAGAGAAATTCTTGCCATTCTTGTTTCTAACATCTTTCACGTGCGTATAATGTTATTAAATATACCAGTCACTGGCTTGCTGCTTCACCAAGCATGCCTTTTACAGGATCTTGTCTACCCTGATAACGTGTCCAAAGTACATGAGATGATGTCTCACCATCCTTGCTTCTGAGGAACATTCTGGCAGTACTTTCGCTAAAACAGATTTGTTAGTTCTTCTGTCGGTCCATGATAACTTGAATATTCTTCATCAGCATCATAATTCAAATACATCAATTCTTTCTAATCTTCCTTATTAATGTTTCACCTTTCATATGCATGTAATGTGATGAAATATGCCAAGGCTTGGATCAGGCACATCTTAGTTCTCCAAGTGACAACTTGCTCTTTAACACTTTAAAGAAGTCTTTTGCAACTGATTCACGAATGTAGTGCATCATTGACTCCTTGATTGCTGCATCTGTGGCCTTGGATTGTGGATCCAAGTAAAGTGAACTCCTTGACAACTCCCATCTTTTCCCTCTTTATCATAATGTTGTGTATTGGTCCAGTTTTGAGGATTTTGTTTCCTTTATATTATATGGAATTCTTTATATTATATGGATTTTGTTTTCTTTATATTATATGGAATCAGCGAGTTCTCGGAGTCTTCTTCAATTTCGGAAGCAAGGCAATGTCATCTGCGTACTTCAGGTTGTAAATCTTGATGCCTCCTTCCACCTCACATCGTGCAGCTTCTCAGAGTATTTGCTTTGTTTGGAGATTTTATAAGCATAATTAAAGGGTACCACCCTGAAATACAGCTTTTGAATGACTGCCTCTTGGTCTATCTACAGAGTCCACGTAAACACAAATAAGGGCCCTGGAATTCTCCTTCTTTGAAATGTTATCCATAATTTGATATGATCCACAGAGCTGAAAGTCTTGTCAAGTCAATGAAGCACATCCTTCTAGTCATCTCTGCTTTTGGTCAAGATGCAGCACACATTAGCAAGAACAGCCTTCCTTCCATGTCGTCTTCTGAATCTGCTTTGATGCCTGGCAGCTCCCTGTGGATATACTGCTGCAACCATTTAAAAATAGTATTCAGCAAAATTTACTTGGATGCGATCTTAACAATATTCAATAACTTATGTGTTCTTTGGGTCAGTTTATTTGAAATGAGTACAAATATGAATCTCTTTCAATCAGCCTTTTCCCAAATTTCTTGGCATAAACAAATGAGTGCTCCAGTTTGTTGACATATTTCCATTGCTGTTCAAGCCATTCTTGGAGCATTGGTTTTTTGTGGGGTTTTTTTGTTTGTTGTTGTTGTTGTTGTTGTTTGCTAATGCCTTCAGTACAACTTGGCCTTCTTTCTTCAATGAGGAATTTTTGTTCATATGCTTTCTTTTGAAATAGTTGAATGTCAACCTGTTCATGTGGTACAGCATCCCTTCCACTTTCTTTTAATGCTCTGGTGTTATTCAATATTTTGCCCATAAAATCCATCAATATTGCAACTTGAAGCTTAGGTTTTTTCTTCAGTTCTTTCAGCTTGAGATATATGAAGCATGTTCTTCCTCTTTGTCATTCTGACTCCAGGCCTTAGCAGATTTCATTACAATGCTTTACTTTCTCTTCCTGAGCTGCCTTTTGAAGTTTTCTGTTTAGCTATTTGACTGTATCATTTCTTCCCTTTGTTTTAACCACTCTTGGTTCAAGAGAAAGTTTAAGAGTCTCTTCTGACATATACTGTATATACTTGAGCATTAGCCAACCCGAATATCAGCCAAAGCACGTAATTTTACCACAACTGCATTTAAAATGTGCTGGAATGCGCACAAGGAGGCCCTTGTACTTTATGATACCCACCTTCCTGACATGATCGCTAAATGCATAATCAAACGTGGTGAAGAAAGCTGATGGTGCCTGGATATCGAAAGATAGAGCATCTTGGGTCTTAACAGCTTGAAGGTAAATGGGCAGCCATCTAGCTGAGAAGAAACAAAGCCCACAGGGAAGAAGCACACAAGCTTGTGTGATCATGAGATGTTGAAAGGATCAGGTAGCAAACATCAAAGAACAAAAACCATCATTGTGCGATCACCTTCCCCATATAAACGCTGAAGACGAAGATGAATGTGTGCAGAAGTAAGTGTGGTGAAAAAGGCTGATGGTGCCTGGCTATCGAGAGATATAGCATCTGGGATCTTGACAGATTGAAGGTGAACAAGCGGCCATCTAGCCCAGAAGCAACAAAGCCCACATGGAAGAAGCACACCAGCCTGTGTGATCACGAAGGGTCGAGGGGGCCAGGTATTAAGCACCAAAGTGGGGGGGGGAATCATATCATCGTGAATGAGCATGTGATGGGGACCCGATGCCCATCTGTAGACAACTGGACATCCCTTGCAGAGGGGTAGTGGGGAGGAGATGAGTCACTCAGGGTGCAGTGTTGCATTGATGAAACTCACAACCTTCCTCTAGTTCCTGAACGCTCCCCCCCACCCCCCACTATCATGATCCCAATTCTACCTTGCAAACCTGGTTAGACCAGAGGATGCATAGTGGTGCAGATAGGAACTGGAAACACAGGGAATCTAGGGCAGATGAAACCCTCAGGACCAGTGGTGATATCAGGAGGGAAGAGGGAAGGGTAGGTAGAAGGGGGGAACCGATGACAAGGATCTACATATAACCTCCTCCTGGGGAATGGGCAACAGAAAAGTGGGTGAAGGGAGATGCCAGGCAGTGTAAGATATGATAAAATAATAATTTATAAATTATCAAGGATTCATGAGGAAGTAGGGAGTGGGGAGGGAAGAGGGGGGGCGGAAATGAGAAGCTGATTCCAAGAGCCCTAGGGAAAATCGAGAGTTTTGGGAACAATGAAGGAAATGAATATATAAGTGTGCTTCACACGATTGATGTATGTGTGGATTGTGATAAGAGTTGTATGAGCCCCAATAAAATGATTTTTTTAATGTGCTGGAAAACTCGGTGTATACACGAGTATATATGGCACTTTGGCATTTCCTTACTTTCCTGTCTTTTTTGAGACCTTTTGCTTTCTTCAAGAAGCACTGGTGGTGTAATAGTTATGCATTGGGCTGCTAACTGCAATGACAGCAGTTTAAAACCACCAGCCACTCCACGGGAGAAAGATGGGCTTTCTATTCCCAAAAAGATTTACAGCAAGTGACCCTATACACAATGCAACAAAACACTCCATGGTCCTCTGCCATGCTCACAATTGTCCACCTCATTGAGGGCCATCCCCTCCTTTGATGCCCCTCCACTTTACCAAGTATGATGTCCTTCTCCAGGGATTGGTCTCTCCTGGTAATGTGTCTAAAGTAAGTAAGATGAAGTCTCACCTTCCTTGTCTCTCGGGAGCTTATTATATATGTGTATAAGAAGGATCATCCATTACGTGTCTGTCACACTGTGATGGCCTGAGTGTTGCTGTGATGCCAGAAGTTATGTCACCAGTGTTCCAAATGCCAGCAGGGTCACCCGAAGTGAACAAGTTTCAGTGGAGCTTCCAGACTAAGAACAGACCATGAAGAAGGACCCAGGTCCCCACTTCAGAGGAAGAAGCTGCTGAAAACCTGATTCAGAGCTTCGGAGCATTGTAAGATCGATCCTATCGGGCTCGTGAGTTTCTGAGACTGTAACTCTGTATGAGAGTAGAAAGCCTCGTCTTTCTCCTGTGGAGCAGTTGGTGGCTTCCTGGCATTTAGCAGCCCTGTAACCAGGTCCTCTGAACTAAACTCCTTTTTAACAACTAAAAAAAATAAACTCTGGAAAACATCTGTCTCCCGGGGTTTCAGGTCATGGGATGTAGATCGATACTTTCCATGCAATTACAAAGCTAGGCGTCTCTGGAAGGGAAAAGGGAAATGCGGGCTTGCCTGGTTAGGCAGGTTTATGAACAAAAAGACATCAAAGGAGCTGGTTTTAGCTGCACTTTGAATTGTTAGGGTGTGGTGGGGCTCTGCCTGGAAGTTTCATGTCAAAACCTCATGAAAATAACAGTGAAATATAAACTTTAAAAAGATTTACAGTCTCAGAAACTCCAAGGAGAAGTTCTTTCCTGTTCTATAGGGACCCTTTGAGTCGGCATCGACTTGATGGTTTGGTGTTCTTTATGTAAACTTCCTGAGGTTCTCCTACAACTCATCTGATTATTAGTTTCTGTATATCAAATCTGTTGTGAGATGGTCTCTAAAATCAGGTAGGACATACTCAAGGTGATATTTTGACTCTCATGGATCTTTTTAAACTTTCCTTAGCTTCAGCATAAACTTACATATGAGTAATTGAGTATCTATTCCACCGTTGGTCCTTGGCCTTGTGTGATAGTTAGGTATAGTGTCAACTTGCCTGGGCCAGGATTCTCAGTAGTTTGTCAGTAATCCCCTGTGATGAGACCTAAAATAATAAACAACATCCTCTCTTCCTGTCTCATCTACAGGAGCCCTGCTGACATACTGGTTACATAAGGTCAGTAGTTCAAAACCAACAACTCCAAGAGAGAGAGATGAGGCTCCCATGAAGAGCTGCAGTCTCCGAAACCCACAGGTGCAGGTCTCCACATGCTGCGGAATCACTAGCAGTCAGAATTGACTCCATGGCAATGATTTGGGGCTGTATTGTTTTTTAATCTCATCTGACGTACGCATTTATAGTCAACATCTATGTTATTGAAAAAAGATAGTTGCCATGAAGAAGTCATTGGTCTTGCAACACTCTGTCATGCTATCTCCACCTTTGATCACCAAGACCTATTGATTCTTCTTTCCTGTTTCCAACTTGCCCTTTCCAATCACCCGTAGTTATGAATGCATTTTAATTGCACGCTTAATCAATTTCAGGCTCAAGAAATTGATGGAAGGGGAAAAGCAAGGGTGGGGGGAGAGGAAAGCATTGGGGGGAGCAGGGCACTAATCCATCCATGGGGAGGGTACTGTTCATGTCTCCACAGGGAAAGGAGTGAGAGTGCAGACAGCAACACAGTGCACCAAGCCTTGAGGACAATGTAACGGCATGGAGTAGCCCATTAACAGAGAAGGCTATGGGCTGGCTCCAATCTGAGCCATCCTAACCCCCTCCCTAGAAGTATGAGCTACAGAGGTCAACACTGAAGCCACAGGTGTGGAGAAGGTCAGCCCATGCCACCCACATGGAAGCAAACTAAGAAAGACAGTGAGGGACTAGCCCCCACTCTGGCACCCCAAATTCTAAGGACGACATCCCTGCTCAGAGCAAGAGTTTAAGACATGATGTCACCATAGAGGAGCAAAGCACAATAGAGGACAATATTGGGGACACAGCACAGTGGGGCAGAACAGGAATGGAACATAGCAATCCAACAATGCGAACTAAGTCACAACGTCCCAAGGACTCCCGAAAATAGACTACAGACTCGGAGGGGTAGTGCCCAGGAGCCCCACTATACTGGTCAAAAAGGTCAGCTGACTGGCCATCTAGGTTTTCTTCTTCTTCTTCTTCTTCTTCTTCTTCTTCTTCTTCTTCTTCTTCTTCTTCTTCTTCACAGCAGGGGAACGACTAGGGATCTAAAATAAATGACAAGGGACAGAAGAAATCCTGGTAGTGGTGGAGCAGCCATAATCTAGCTGAAGGAATTACTGAGAGGAAAATGAGGGGTGAACAGGATAGTGGGACAGGAGGAAGGTAAAGGAAAGAACTAGGAAGCAAAACAATTTATAGAGGTACAAACATAGAGGTGTACATATGTAAATATATTAATGCATAACAAATTTGGTATTTCCCTTTAACATGACTTGCTGCTGGTCCCCCTGCTCCTTGGAGTTCAGGCCCTGTGAAGGGCCTGGAGCTGGGGGTTTGGCTGGAAGAATTACAGCTGGTGTGACTGGAGGGAGACGAGGAAACTTGGCAAACTGCCTCCTTCTCATTTCCGGGAGGAGAAGTGTGGAGAAGCGAGGGTCTGGAGACCGCTGGAGGAAGAAGTCCGGCTGGAAGAAGACAGAAACGGCAGGGGCCAGCCTAGAGAGGAATGTTACAAGAGCAGGCGATGAGACGGCTGACAGGAAAAGAGAGAATGGCTGAAAAGCAACCACAGCAAATGTGGCAACTTTGCTGGACCAGCCTGGGAGGGACCCTGTGAGCACCAAGGTTTACCGCACCTGGAGACGGAGACAAGAGCGAAAGCCTCCGGAACTGCCATTCCCTTCTCCTGAAGAAGCGCCCTTCATGGCTTGCTGTGCTGTTGTGCATCTGGGGGACGCGTGGTTGTTTTCTGCTGCTTCTCCCTCCTTGTAGGCTATAGAGGAGCCCCGGGAGCACGGTGGGTAGATGCTCCGCTGCCAAGTAAAAGGTTGGCCAATTGGACCCATCAGCTGCTTTGTAAGAGGAAGACTGGCAGTCTGCCTCCTTAAAGACAGGCGCGGTGGAGACCCGGCAGTTGTGCTCTGTTCTATAGGGTTGTTATGAGTCACAATCAACCTGAAGGCAATGGACTGAGCAGGTAACATGCACAGCCTCCTGTATATAAAGAGCCCACCAGAAAGGCCAAACCATTTCAGATTTCCTGATTCTGTGAATTACAATGAGAGCCAACTAATTCTAGAAATAGCTTACTTAGGAATCATCTTATGTAATAGATGGACATTTTGATCAATTAAATTGAGACATAGAATTACACATAGGCCCACAACTATAGTAGATGCTTATACTAAAATGTTTAAAATATGACAATCTTATATCATGGGCTGGGAAACATTTTCTATAAAGGGCTCTCACTGCCATCAAGTTGATGCAGACTCAAAGTGACCCTGCCTTTTGGGTTTCTGAAACTATAAATCTTGACGAAAGCAGAAAGCCTCCTTTCTTCTACAGCACCACTGGTAGTTTCAAACTGCTAACCCTGCAGTTAGCAGCCTCAGGATGCCTCTTCTATAAAGAGCTAGATAGTAAATAGTTTTGGATTTGTGAGCCAGATGGTCTCTGTCATGATTACTCAACTCTGCCGCCGAGAGCGAAAGCAGGCCTCAGCCACATGTAAACAAATCAGTATAGCTCTGTTCTAATGAGACTTTATAAACACAAAGGTAAGCAGGAGGGTGTTAGCTATGAGCCATAGTTTGCTGTAATTTGTCAACACCTGATCTGGACCTTGTTGCTTATTAAATACCATATGAACATCCCCCCCCAAAAAACCATAAGAACAAACCGTAAGCATAAATGCCCATAGCAATCGTAATAGCGATGGTTATAATTTCGGAAGCATTTTGTGTGTGTGTGTGTGTGTGTGTGTGTGTGTGCTCCTTCAATTGCTCCATCAGGCCTACGAAGTGGGTGGTGTTAAACCCGCCCTTTGTTCAGGTAAGGAAACAAAAACACAGATCAGAGAGCCACCAATTGTCATATGTGTTTGTGTGCATTTATGTCGGTTTCTGTGACACATTATTTTGTCAAGTTCTTTTCTTAGCGTCCATCTCTTCGGCTCTCTCTACCACACACATTTCAGAAATAAGGAAGAATCAGAGCTGTGGCCCACCCACCTCAGACACTGGGAAGCTAAAGATCTCCAACACTGAGGAATTCAAGCCTGACGGGGAGAAGAGGACAGTTCTTGATAATTATCCTGCATTTTTTAAGCCAAACCAGGGAAGACTTAAAGGAAATGAGTCACTGAACCCAGGAGAAAGAAAAACAGTCAAGTGACGGCAGGAGAAAATGAGGATAATATAGCCTTACTGTTAAAGTGGGTTTTTTAAATCCATGGAGACCCAAAAAGGAAACACTGAAATGGTGAAGTTACATTCCTGAACCCAACATGCAATATTGTTTTATCAGGTTTACAGTTGTTTGGGCCAAGAATGAGGCAGGAGCTGATTTCTTCAGACAGAGACATCCTCGCATGTTCTTGACTGTCCCTGGATTGTCTCCTCTGGAACTACCCAAAGGGGACACAACAGCCAGCACTGTCCCTTCCATTCTCAAACCCCAAAACTGGCTGCACTTGACTACGCTTGAAGCTGGTGTAACAAGCAGATAGACGACACTACAGCCACTGAAAATCTCCTAATATCTCTACTGAACCCACGAAAAGACTTTGAGTCACCAAATTTCCAGCTAAAAGGAAGCCTGATGGGGAAAGTTGGGGAATGTTGTTGTACGTGAATACAATATATAGTCACTTCACAATGTCACTAGAAATAGAAGCAAAACTAGAAGGTATTCCTCTATTCCCATTGCTTTGCCCTTCTTAATGCAATGCTCTGATCATTCCACTCCCACGCTCATGGACCTTCATATCTAACAGACTGCACTGGGAATGATGCTGTTAAAAACAAGCACTCTCCTATTTCTACTGTAACCACAAATCGGCACACTCTCTAAGGAAGCCTGTTGGCAATGTCTACCTGAACTCTGAATGTACATACACTGAGAATTTATACTTTGATGGGGTCTTCAGGTGACACGTCAGATTGATGAACTAGGTGGAGGATCCAGCACCAGCAGAAGGACAAGGGACAAAAAGAGCTCGGCTCCACCTAGGTTCTCTCCCCTAGACAAAAGCCACCCCCCGGAAGTGACATCACGCTGCAACCTGATTGACAGGTTGAGCTCCACCCCTCCCTTCACCCAGGAGTGTCTAATTGACATAACTCTAACCAGCACAAATCTTGAGATGCCAGAAGATAGAAATCACAATGAGGCACATTTTAAATGACCTTGGGAAGTGGTTCCACCTCTGGCCAGAGACTCAAGAATATATCAATACCAATGTATTGCTCAGGTTGAGCAGAGACTTTGTGATCTCCAAACCAGTTGATAAAACTGAGGAGTTAAAGTTAGATTGAGGGACATATGGAAAATAGTAGAAAGTTGAATGAAAACAAACTTTAATTCCAAAGTAATTATGCTTCTTGGTATACCAGCATAAAGTAATTTTCACAATCTTTCATAACCTACTAATATTATATTCAGTCATGAGATATTTGTTATAATTTAAATTTATTTGCTTTAGATTTTTATATTACAGAGAAAGAAATATATACACATACCCATGTATACACACATATATACACACAAAAGAGGACTTTTAGAAGTTCGTGAAAAAAAATGAAATGAAAACATAAAATATTTTCCCACAAACTTTTAAAAGTATGTGTGTGTGTGTGTGTGTGTGTACGCTTGTGGGTCTACCGACAAGTGTATTTATTCTTTCACCTTAAAGGAATATGCTATAAAAGATATATGTATTAGTCTGGGTACTTTAGAGAAACAAATCCACAGAAACTCGTGTATAAAAAGAACATATCAAGAAAACATCCCAACCCAATGCTGCCCACGCGCTAACGTCCCACAAACAAATCAAACTAGACCTACTGCCATGGACTCACAGTGACATGGACTCACAGTGACATGGACTCACAGTGACATGGACTCACAGTGACATGGACTCACAGTGACATGACACCAGGGTTTTCAAGTTGTGTAAGTCTTCACAGGCTCAAGAACCTCTTTCTCCCACAGAGTGGATGGCCATTCAAATCACATTTCTTTTTTGCTTTGAGCCATTTTATTGGGAGCGCATACAACTCTGATCACAATTCATACATCAATCCATTGTGTCAATCACATTTGTTGCCATCATCATTCTCAAGACATTTGCTTTCTACTTGAGCCCTTGGTATCAGCTCCTTATTTCCCCCCTCCCTCTCCACCCTTCCTCCCTAACAAAACATTGATAATTTATAAATTACTTTTTTTCATGTCTTACACTGACTGATGTCTCCCTTCACCTACTTTTCTGTTGTCTGTCCTCCAGGGAGGGGGTTATATAGAGATCATTGTGATGAGTCCCCCCATTCTTCCCCACCTTCCCCTTACCCTCCTGGTAAGGCTACTTTTGTTATCTGTCCTGGATTCCCTATGTTTCCAGCTCTTATCTCTATCAGTGTACATCCTCTGGTCTAGCCAGATTTTTAAGGTAGAATTGAGATCATGATAGTGGGGGGGGGGGATGCATTAAAGAACTAGAGGAAAGTTGTATGTTTCATCGGTGCTGAACTGCACCTTGACTGACTCATCTCCTCCCCACAACCCTTCTGTACGGGTATATATCGTTGCCTACAGATGGGCTGTGGGTCACCACTCTGCACTCCCCCTCAATCACAATTATATGATTTGATGTCTGATACCTGATCCTAGTGAAACCTCATGATCACACAGACTGGTGTGCCTCATCCATGTTGGCTTTGTTGCTTCTGAGTTAGATGGCCACTTGTTTATCTTCAAGCCTTTAAGATCCCAGAAGTTATATCTTTTGATAGCTGGGCACCATCAGGTTTCTTCACCACATGTGCTTATGCACCCACTTTGACTTTGGCAATTTTATCTGGAATGTGTGCATCATGGAATGTCAGTTCAATAGAACAAAGTGTTCTTGCATTGAGGGAGTACTTGAATAGAGGCCCAATGTCCATCTGCTACCTTAATACTAAACCTATAAATATATGCACATAGATCTATTGCCCCATCATCATATATAAATATATGTATATACTTGTATTTAGACCTCTATACATGCCCTTTGCTTCCTAGTTCTTTCCTCTATTTCCTTTTACTTTCCTCTTGTCCCACTATCATGCTCAGCCTTCATTTGGGTTTCAGTAATTCCTGTTTCATTGCCCTTGATGACACCCTACCAGGCCTCCTACACCCTCCTCACCATTGATTTTGGATCACTTGTTGTTCCCTTGTCCCTGGGTTTGTTAAGACTCACTTCCTTTTCCCTGCCTTCCTCTCTCCCATGTCCCCTTGGAACCATCAGTCCCGTTTTTTTTTTTTTCTCCTTCAGATTGCTTATCCCACCTATCTTATCTAGATAGACTTTCAGAGCTATTAATGTGTACACAAAAACCATGACAGAGCAAAACAAAGCAACAAAAGAAAAGAAAACAACAACAACAAACCAATGACCACAAAAAAAAAAAAAGAGAGAGGGAGAATCCTGTAAATAGTTCGTTGTCTGGTTTTTTACCTTTAAGAGTGTTTTCTGGTCAAGGCTGATGGGATGCCAAGTCCTGGCCACAAAGTCTATTTTTGGTGTTCCCTGGGGACTTCATAGCTCTTTCCCTCTTGCTGTTCTGTTGCACACCCTTAGTGTTTTGTCTCTATGTGGTGGGATCAGATCGGGGCAGTCCTGAAATGTGTCTTCAGTGTTGTCCCCTGTAGCACTATGGACCAGTGAGGGACATCGTGTCTCGTAGTGGAAGGGACTGGTCCTATGGCGCTCTCTGTGCTTTGGCTGTTCTGAGCAGGAATATCATCCTCAAGGCTTGGTGAGCCAGGAGGTGCTCCACTCTCTCTTCCTCTCCCTTCATTTGTTCCCGTGTGCTCTGATAAGAAATGTTCCTCTCACTGAGCTGTAGCTTCAGTGCTGTCCTCTGAAGGGAATTCTTCTGCAGGGAGGGAGGGGCTGTCCACCTAGTTGAGTCAAATTGCATTTCTTATGGTTAGCAGCTCGCTGTGTAGCCCACTGCACCAACGGGGCTCCTTTAAAGTTGTCTTTAGCCAAATATTTAAATTTACCAACCCAAAGAGCCACATTGACCATTCTAAACAGTCACTCTCAAAGCCCCACTTGGAGTTGTCTGCATGCATTTTCTCTGATCTTGAAGCTTCCAGATTGTTGTATCCTTCATCCTTGATTTTACCTCATAAACATGCCTCTGGTACTTCACCACTTTGGTAGAGTATTTTGAGATTAGACATGTCCCTGGTTTAGACTTTTGAACCACCAATTTATTTAGCTTTTATATTAACAGATTCATTCTTACTCATTGACAATTCATAGCTGTGAGAATGCTGGTTCATACGTTATTTCTATTTCTCATTTTGAGGCAGCACCCGATCATTTTCTACAGTGGCCATACTCATTTATAATTCCATCAGCAGTAGGTAAGAGTTTGAGTCTCAACACAGGGGATCCAGGAGAGATAAACCCCTCAGACCAATATTGAGAGTAGCCATACCAGGAGGGGAAGGGGAAGGCGGGGGGAGAAAGGGGAAACTGATCACAATGAACTACATACAACCCCCTCCCTGGGAGACAGACAACAAAAAAGTGAGTGAAGGGAGACATCAGTCAGTGTAAGACATTAAAAAGTTATAATAATTTATAAATTATCAAGGGTTCATGAGGCAGGAGGTAGGGAGGGGGGGAAATGAGGAGCTGCTACCAAGAGCTCAAGTAGAAAGAAAATGTTTTGAGAATGACGGCAGCAACAAATGTACAAATGTGCTTGATACAATGGATGGATGGATGAATTATGGTGAGAGTTGTATGATTAAAAATGATTAAATTATTAAATGGTTAAAAAGAGTTCTAATGTCCTTGAGCCAGTCAGGGTATAGTATAGTATGGGGGGGGGTACATACAACTTTCCTCTAGTTCCTAAATGCTTCCTCCCCTCCACTATCATGACCTCAATTCTGCCTTACAAATCTGGTTAGACCAGAGAATGTACACTGGTACAGATAAGAACTGGAAACACAGGGAATCCAGGACAGGTAAACTCCTCAGGACTAATAATGAGAGTAGCAATAACAAGAGGGTAAGGGAATGGTGGGTGGGGGGAGAGGAACTGATCACAATGATCTACATATAACCCCCTCACAGTGTAACAAACAACAGAAAAATGGATTAAGAAAGACATCAGTCAGTGGAAGACATGAAAAAAAAAGCTAATAAATTATCAAAGGTTCATGAAGGAGGGAGGTTGGGGTGGGAGGGGGGTGTAGGGAATGAGCTGATTCCATGGACAAAAGAAGAAAGACAACGTTGGAGGAGAAAACAATGGGACCGACCATTCCAGGGGAACATGGGAGAGGGAGAGGTGGGGGGGGGGAAGGAAGTGGTGTTAATGAATCCAGGGACAAGGGAACAAGTGATCCAAATTGGTGGTGAGGAGGATGTATGAGGCTTGGTAGGCCATGACCAAGGATAATTTAACCGAGAGGAATTATTGAAACCAAAATGAAGGCTGAGCATCATAGTGGGACAAGAGGAAAGTAAAAGGAAATAGAGGAAAAAGCTAGGAGCAAATGACATTTATAGAGGTCTAAATAAAGGCATGTACATATGTAAACATATTTATATATGAGGATGTGGAAATAGATCTATGTGTATATATGTATAGGTTTAGTATTAACGTAGGAAATGGACATTGGGCCTCCACTCAAATATTCCCTTAATGCAAGAATACTTTGTTCAATTAAACTGGCAATCCATGATGCTCACCTTCCCTACAGAATCGCTGAGGACAGAGCAGGTGCATAAGCAATTGTGGTGAAGAAAGCTGATCGTGCCTGGCTATAAAAAGATATAGCATCTGGGGTCTTAAAGGCTTGAAGGTAAACAAGCAGCCACCTAGCTCAGAAGCAACAAAGCCCACATGGAAGAAGCACACCAGCCTGCATGATCACGAGGTGCCAAAGGGATCAGGTTATCAGGCATCAAAGAACAAAAAATCATATCACTGTGTGCTCACCTCCCTGATACGATCACTGAAGACAAATGGGTGCATAAACAAATGTGGTGAAGAAAGCTGATGGTGCCCAGCTATCAAAAGATACAGCATCTGTGGTCTTAAAGGCTTGAAGGTAAACAAGGAACCATCTAGCCCAGAAGCAACAAATCCCACATGAAAGAAGCACAGCAGCCTGTGCAATCATGAGCTGTCAAAGGGATCGGGTATCAGGCATCATCAGGACAAAAAAAGCATATCATTGTGAATGAGGGGGTGTGCAGGGTGGAGAACCAAATCCCATCTGTAGGAAACTGGACATCCCCTTACAGAAGGGTCACAGGGAGGAGACAAGCCAGTCAGTGTGCAGTGTAGCAACGATGAAACATACAACTTTCCTCTAGTTCCTAAATGCTTCCTACCCCTGCCCCCCCCCACACACACACCCACTATCATGATCCCAATTCTATCTTACAAATCTGGCTAGACCAGTGGATGTACACTGGTACAGATAGGAACTGGAAACACAGGAAATCCAGGGCAGATGATCCCTTCAGGAGCAGTGGTGAATGGTGAGATCGGGAGGGTGGAGGAAGGGTAGGTTTTAAAGGGGGAACCTATTACAAGGATCTACATATAACCTCCTCCCTGGGGGACAGACAACAGAAAAGTGGGTGAAGGGAGACATCAGACAGTGTAATAATAATTTATAAATTATCAAGGGTTTATGAGGGAGGGGGGAACAGGGGGAAATGAGGAGCTGATGCCAGGGACTTAAGTGGTGAGCAAATGTTTTGAGAATGATGAAGGCTATAAATGTACAAATGTGCTTTGCACAATTGATGTATGTATGGATTGTGATATGAGTTGTATGATCCCCTAATAAAATGATTAAAAACAAACAAGAAAGAAAATATTTTGAAAATGATGATGGCCGAATATGTAAAAATGTGCTTGACACAATGGATGGATGGATTGTGATAAGAGCTGTTCTAGCCCCCAATAAAATTATTTAAAGACAAAAGAGTTCCAGTCTCCTGACATTCTGGAGCACATTTATTTGTTGCTATTATTTTTGTGTCAGTGTCATTTCTGCACGGGGGTGATGGTGTCTCATTGGACCCGGAATTTTCATTTGCATCTCTGTTAGTCCAGGTAGACTAGAGAAACAAATCCAGAGACACTCATTTGTGTATAAGAGAGCTTTATATAAAAGAACAGTTGAATATTGAGAAAACATCCCAGCCCAGTCCAGATCAAGTCCATAAGTCCCATGTTAGCCCATGTGTCTGATACCAATCTATAAAGTCCTCTTCAGAGTCATGAAACATATACAATGATGCTGAATGCAGGAAGATCACAGGCCAGTGGGTTGGGAAGCCTGTGGATCCTGTGGCATTGTAAGCATCTCAGTGCTGGCAGGGGTCTCCACATGGCATCTCCAACTCTAGAGGTTTGGCCGCATGTGTCTTGTCCACAGGAATGTCTTGTCCATGTGTCTTGTCCACAGGAATGTCTCATAGGGAGTGAGCAGAGAGAAAGAGTGTCTCTCACCTCCAAAGAAGAAATCCTGGAGTCCTCAGGAGAAGTCCATACCCACATAGAGGCCTCATTGGCTATATCCTGATTGACAGCCTAGACTCCACCCCTTCACTCTTAATCCTCAAATTGACACCAGATTATGTAACTACCACAGCATCTCTCTATCATGAATTCGTTGGTCTTCTGAATATCCTCTTTAGTTGTCTATTCATGCCTTTACCTATTTTTTAAGTCAAAAAAACCATTTTGTGTTGAATTGTTGAAGTTTTATATCAATAAATACATACCTATTTATCCTAAGAGCTATGTCATTTCCAAAGATTATGTTCATATCTATCAGTTGTTCATTTTAGTCTTTTAATTAAGTCTTTTGGTAACATAAGCATTTCGTTTTCATGACATACAATGAACTCTTAAAACTAAAAACACTGTAAAATCCCCTAATAAAATGATATTTTTAAAAAACTAACTAAAAAATAAAACAACCCAAACACAAAATGATTAAGAGATGACAACAGACAACTCATCTTACTGAAAGAGATATGTAGGTAAAATTAAGCATATGAAAAGATGTTCAATATAATGCCAGTAAGGGAAGAATAAATTAAGCCAATAAGATCCATCACACACTTATTAGAATGGCTAACATCTGAAATCCAAAATGCTGACAACACTAAATGTTGTCACGATATATGGAGAAATTGGAGCCCTCGTCCACGGAGGATAGGGATGGATGCAAAGCAGTCTAGCCATTATGAAAGACAAAACTCAAATAGCATCTTATCACATCACCTAGCAAGCACTGTATTTAGTAGCTATGCAAATGAATTTTAAAATTTGTGTCCATACCAAAACTTACATAGATACTACAGCAGCTTTTATCCACAAATACCTAAATTGTAAACAACCAAGATGCCCTTCAGTAGATGAATAGATAACGTAGTTAATCTATAGTAGAATATTATTTAGCAAACTCCCTCCCAGGGAGACAGACAACAGAAAAATGGGTGGAGGGAGATATCGGTCAGTGTAAGACATGAAAAAAAAAGTATGAATTATCAAGGGTTCATGAGAGAAGGAGAGTGGGGGATTGTGTATTGCATTTGGAAGTTTAGGAGTGTAGTCGCATAGGACAGCTAGGTCAACTGCCATAACATAGTTCCTAGAGTTGATGTTGTCCATCCTAGTTTGGTGACTAGAACTTGTGGCCTTGAAAGATTACAGGTGGTTATCGAAGATACAAATGTTAGTTCCTACTCATCTAGAATGTAAGAAAAAGAAACCAAAGACTCAAAAAGTAAACTAGTCTACAAATCTAATAGCCGATACTACACACAACCTTGTATATCTTCAGACCAGAAGAACTAGATGGTGCCCAGCGACCACTGCCAACCATTTGACCAGGAGCACAATAGATGGCCCCAGATAGAATGGGAGAAACACAGAAAACAAAATTCAATTCTTTAAATTGAAAAAAAAAGTCAGATGTACTGGGCTGGGAGAAATGAGAGGAAGTTTGAGGCTATCACTGAGATGCTCTTTAAATTGTATACTAAAACCACACCTGGATTTGCAACATAGGAGATAGGTGTATAAAATAAATAACAGATTGGCATATGAAATGAATTATAACATCTGTGAGTACAGTGTTCCCCTAAACCAATCACCTATCTGAGCCCAAATGATCAACATTTACCCCAAAGCAAAGACGAAAATGAATAGGGAAAGAAGATGGAAGAACAAAAGAGAAGCTAGATAAATGGAAATGAAACAACCTGAATAGAAATAGTGGCAATGTTGACACATTGTGAAAGATAGAACCAGTGTCCCTGAACAAGATGTATAGAAATTTTCTAGTGGAAATGTCGTTTTCTGTATAAAGTTTCACCAAAAGCACAATAAAATATTTTCATAATTAAAAATGTAATTTCATCAATTGTAACAAATATATCACAATAATGTAGCATGTTAGAAAAATTAAGTTAATTGTAGGACAAATGGGGTATATGGGAGCTTACTTTCTGTGTAATTTTTCTATAGACTTAAAATTACTCTAAAACATAAAGTATTTTAAATATAGTACTGCTGTCCTAGCTAAGTATTGAAACACAATATCGAGGTGACTCAGAGGTAGTGAAGAAAAACGGACGGAAGTTGTAGTAATCATGCAGGAGCAGAAGTAGAAATAATACAGTAACAACAGTTGTGACTAAGACATATTAAACACTTGCCTCATGTAAGACACTGCCAAGAACTTTCATATGAAATACAGCAGCATAATTTGCTTTTAATGTTGCTGTTAACAGAAGTACAAAATCAAGTGAAAGAAAAAACACAATTCAACTGAATATCAAGTAGGATTTGCTGAGTTGCAGCTTTCTTCTCAGTCTAGTACCTGACTGTGATCTTCCTGTACTAGGATGCACTCTTGTAGGTGTCATGCAGGTGGGGCAGACCTACAGCAATTATCATTGATCCTCTGCTTGAACTCATCGTTACAGCCACTATGTCAATCCATCTCCTTTAGGGCCTTTCTCTCTTTCACTGCCCCTCTACCTCAGGGTTAGCAGTTCAAAACCACCAGCCACTTCTTGGGAAAAAGATGAGACTTTCTATTCCTGTAGACCTTCCTAATGCCATGACCTTTTAATACAGTCCTTCATGATGTGGTAACCATCCCCCACCCATAAAATTATTTTTGTTGCTACTTCATAACTGTAATTTTGCTTCTGTTATGAATCATGTGACCCCTGTGAAAGGGTCATTAAACCCCCAAAGGGGTCACAACCCACAGGTTGAGAACCGCTGCTGCTGTAGAGAGTTACAGTCTCAGGAACCCACATGCACGGTTCTATCTTATCCTACAGGGTTGTAAGAAGTCTGAATCAACTCGATGGCAGTACATTTTTGGTTTTGTCAGTCTGGATTTGTCTTTTTTATCAATCATATCAGTGATCCTTCCAATGTATTTGCTAAGGAGCACAGGGCCTTCTGAAACACACACACACACACACACACACACACACACAGGAGGAACACTGGTTGGATGCAGGATGTTAGAAGAGCACCCAGCTTAACTAGACAGATGTCTCAATGAGGTAGTGACTTTTAAAACTGATTTTAAATGGTCTTCAAAAAGAATATGCAAATGTGCCTGTTCCTCTTAATGAAATAAGGCCCCAAAAGAGCTGCTGTGTGGTGTGCCCATAAACTCTGGCTCATTCCAAGAAACCATTTTCCATCGGTTTTTCAATTGTGAGGCTGCCCAGGAGCAGGCAGTGTTGTGTTCTGCAGTACCTAGAGTCTCTGTGAATTGGGACCTACTGGACGGCACCTACCAACGACATTTCCCAGGAATCTCCTGAAAGCAGGAAAAACACACACAAGTGAACGATCAAAACAAATACATGAGCATCGCTTATTTCTACTCTACTCTATTCTAAAGTGGCAAATGTCCAAGAAACCACATTCCTGACCTTATAAATTGATTGCCAACATGAATGTGATTCTTCAGCTATGAGAAAATGTCTTCTGAAGAGAACAGGTTGGTTAATATTGGAAATGTTTGTGTACTTGGGAAGATAACACTATTTGCTCTGATAAGGACCAGTACTTTTTCCTTCTTTTTTATCTGGACTTGTCAAGAATCAGTCATGTCATGTTGCATATTTTTAAAATTTCTCCCTTTCAGCCTTGCCCACATTGGGATTAATGCCAATAACATACTTTCCTGATAATGGTGGCTATGAACCAGTACTGACTTCCTCTAAGTCAAATAAAATCTTGAGACCAAATTTTTATTTAAGAATAATAAATAAAAGTACAGTGAGGAGCAAGAACAAGCAAGAGAATGTAAGTACTATCTGTGTTGGTGCAAGTGTTCAGACTTATGGCTTTAAACAGAATCGCTTAAATGCTCAGATTTATGACTGTGAAATATCCTATTGTTAGGGCTTATACATAAAACGGAAGAAGATAGATAAGAATAAAGAAGGTTTTGAGAGAGGAAAAAGGAAGGGAATAGAGAAGGAGGGAAGATTCAGGGTACTTGGGGAGGGACCAACTTCGAATGGCAAAAACAAAAAATAACCAACTCCAGAGTTTCCAGCTCCCTGTAGGTGACTGTTTGGAAGAGAGTCACTGAAAAATGGAAATTAACTCTCAGTAAAAATAAAAATCTTTTCTGTGAGTTTTGTACCTTGATTATAGCTGGATCTCAGTATATATCTGACAAACAAACAGATGAAAGATTCAGTATATATATGTCTTTTGTGTTGTTGGTGGTGGTATTTTAACACTGAAGTCTAGAGAAGTTTAGTGAGTTGCACAAGTGCTACATAAAATTTTAAGTGTGGGTGGTGACTGAGTAACACTTACCAGAGGGACTCTGCAGAAATCAGTGTAGGAGAGTTACTAAGAGGGAATTCCACACTGCCAGGTTGGGTCGCAGGAGGAGCATCATAAGGATAAGTAGGCACAGATCCACTAGGTTTTGAGGACCCGGGGGTTGGGGCTTACCACAGTGGAAGCCAGCTAGGGTTTGACCTTAACCCCGCCACTGTCTCAGCTGGAGCCGGGATCATTTAGAGGCAGTGTAGGGGCTATATCTCGACACAGCCATAGCTTGATGCCACCTTGGGACAAGGTTTAAACCCCTCTAGCCCCATGATCAGGGATCGGGGCTCAGCTATATTGTTCCTTTTGTTTCCCTCACTTCCCACACAGTCTCAGCAAGCTTAGTTGTTTGTTTGTTTTTTCTTTTCTATCAGAGGTCACTGCCAACCTCCAGAACTCTCTCCTTAGCCTAGGGTATTTATGCCTGCACCACACCCAGCTGTGAGCCCTCCATCCTCTGCAGCATAACCACCAGAGGCTGGGCAAAGCCCGCCCACCCTCCACCAGGAGATATCCTGCCCAACTTCTTCCCGGGGGGGAAATTCTGCCCACCTGCCCCCTGAAGTGCTTAATACTTGGCTGGGGAAATCCCACCCACTTTATTCAGGGGAAATCCTGCCTGCATGGCTGGGGGAGCTCCTATTGGTCCTCTGTGATACACATGAATGAGGGAACTTCCTCCCACCTGCCATAGTGCCTCACACCACCTAAGGCAGTTCGGCTAACACTTGCCAGCATTCCACACTGCTGCAGGAATCTCTGCTCAACCTCCGCAGCGATCAACCTGACCAGGGAATTTCTGCCCATCATTTTCAGTGCTGTACACCAAAGCAGGAAACCCTCCAGTCCTCTGTAGCACTCCACTGCAGCATGCACCCCCGCATGCCCTCTGCGGCGCCCCAAGCTGCCATGAGCCACACCATTATACCTTCTAGTGAGATCACCCAGTACAGCACATTGCGTGGGTCCATGACAAGCCAACCATCTTCCCTGAGAGGACCATCCAACTTGTCCTCTAAATAACAGATTGCTGGTTCACTAGGGAAAGAGTAAAGCCACAGGAGGCTAAAGAGGTAGGCCAATTCCATAGAAAAATTAGCTGCAGGGAGTTCAAAGAAGTATTCCTATGAATCTCCCAGAGATAGCCAGTGTTCTTCGACTCCCTAGAAAATGGCATCTGGCTCCTCTAAAACAACGGAACTCAAAGATCAATCAGCACTAATGGCCTCAACGAAGAAACAGGATAAACAAAAGGCAATGGCAGAAGATGTCCTGAACCTAATGATGTGCACAGAAGAAGCAGACATTGATCTGCCACAGAAAGAAATTTTCAGAATGCTGCGTGGAGTCATTCAGGATATAAGGGAAACAGTACAGAAAAAGGATGAAATGATAGAGAAGATAAAGTCCACACACCAAAGGGAAATACAAGAGCTTAGGGGTGAGATAACAAAAGCCAGTAGTAGACTCATGGACTTCGCTAATCGGTTGGTGGAGGCAGAGAACTGCACCAGTGACCTAGAGGACAGCCAAGCAAACTTTTACAAATGTGAACAAAAATCTAATAAGATCATCAGAGAAGCTGAAGAAAACCTAAGCTATGTCTGATGGTATGAAGAGGAACAAAAGCAGAATAATTAGATTACCAGAGGAAGACACAACAAAGAAGTCATCTGCAACAGTAGTGAGAGAAATCTTGGAGAAAAAGTTTCCCAGCTTAATAAATGAAAACCAGTCAACCATTCAGGAGGCTGAAAGAACACCTAGTCTGAACCCCAAGAAGAAGTCACCATGGCACATCGTAGTTAAACTATCCAACTTTGAGGAAAAGGCTAAAATCATGAGAGCAGCTAGGCAAAAACAAGAAATCACATATAAAGATTCCCAAATAAGAATATGCTTAGACCTATCAGCAGAAACTATGAAGAAGAGGAAAGAGTGGAGTAACATTCCAAAAACTGAAAGAAAATAACGCAAACCCAAGAATACACTACCCAGCCAAATTATCTATCAAGATAGATGGAGAAGTAAGAGTCTTTCCAGAAAAGGAAAAATTCAAAGAATACATTAGAAGAAACCCAGCCCTACAAAAGATCCTTGCCGACCTAGTATGGGCAGAAGAACAGCACTCACCAAGCATAAATAAGAGACCGCCACATAGAACAACCCCTCCGAAATGGCAACAAAGAGAAAACAGCCCCCAAGATAGTATTGGCTTAAGGGTTGAAAGAAGTCAAGAATGAAACACACACATGCACAAGACACTGATAAGAAAGCAAGGTAGGAAAGCACCCAACACAAAAGGTATAAGATGACATCAAAGAGGCAACAGAAAAGGTAGTTACCAGAGGAAGTTTCATAGCAATACATGCACACATGAAAAAGGAAGAGGGACTTATGATGGATATGCTGTCACAAAATTTACAGCAACTAGAGCAGCGTCAACAGGACAATCCTACCAATAGCAAAATAAAAATAAATAAAATTCAGGGGTGATATTCGGCAGAGGGAAAATAAGAAAACTATGAAGAAATTAATGCTGCTAGAAGTTGGTTGTTTGAGAATATAAACAGAATTGACAGGCCATTGGCAAGCCTAATCAAAGAAAGAAGGGAATAAATTTCAATAACAAGGATGAGGGGTGAAAGAGGGGACATTACAACAGACCCTAAAGAAATTACACAGTAGTATGAAGGACTGTACTCCAATGCATTTAACAACTTGGAAGACATGAACAGATTCTTGGAAAAACAGTCCCTCCTTAGACTATCCCTTATGGACATCAAGAATCTGAATAGACCGATAGCTATAGAAGAAACAGACAAGGTTATCAAAGAATTACCAAGAAAATATCCCCTGGATCAGATGGCTTTACAGGAGGATTCTACCTAGCATTCAGGGAAGAACTGACACCAATTCTAAACAAACTCTTCCAGAACATAGAAAAAGACAGCAAACTCCTGAACTCCATCTATGAAGCTAGTATAACTGATACTGAAACTGGGCAGGCATCGAGAACTAGAGACCACAAGAATTGATAACTAGAGACCAATATCCTTAATGAACATCAATGCAAAACTCCTTAACAAAATACTGGCCAATAGAACACAAAAGTAAATAAAACAAATAATTCACCATGACCAAGTGGGATTCATACCAGGGATGCAGGGATGGTTCAACATACCAAAGACCATTAGGATCATTCACCATATTGACATGAAAAACTATAAGAACCACATGATAATATAAATAGATTCAGAAAAAGCATTCAACAACATCCAACACCGATTCCTGTTTAAGACACTCGAGAAGATAGGAATGGAAGGAAAATTCCTCAAGATAATAAAAGCTATATATGAAAAATCTACAGCCAACATGGTAGTCAATGGAGAAAAGGCTAACACAATCCCACTGAAAAAGAGGACCAGACAAGGATGCCCTTGGTGCCCACTCTTATTTAATATCATACTGGAGGTTTTAGGTAACAGCACAAGGCAAAGAAAAGACATCAAAAATATTCGCCTGAGGAAGAAAGCGGTGAAAGTATCATTATTCACATATGATATGATTATATATGGGGAAAATCCCAAAAGCTACACAAGGGGATTGTTGGAAGTAATATAGGATTATGGCATAGTCGCAGGATACAAGTTCAACCAACAGAAGTCTATCAGACTATTTTACACATCAGAGAAGACCACAGAAGAGGAGATGGAAAAGGTGGTACCCTTCACTATAGCCAAGTACAAATTGAAATATCTAGGTATATACCTGACTAAAAGTACAAAAGATTTATATGAGGAAAATTACAGAACACTATTACAAGAGTGACCTCAATAAATGGAAGACTATCCCATGCTAATGGATTGGAAGACTCAATATAATAGAGATGTCAGTTCTGCCTAAGGCACTATATACCATATATACATATTCGTGTATAAGCTGAGTTTTTCAGCACAAAAAATGTGCTGAAGAACTGGGGTTTGGCTTATACACAGGTCAGAGGTACCCCATTGAGGACAACGTCTATGATGACCTCACACCAGCTGAAGCTCTGCATTTGGATACGGATGATGATGAGAAATCCAGTTTTGAAGGATTTTAACTCTATATTTTAGCTTGGTTGCTGATTGAGCTCAGGGAAGAGTACGCTTAAGTTATCATTGTTGATACTTTATTGTTTTTGTTGAACCTATTTTCCACTTACTGTGCTGCTTTACTAATGTTAAATGACTTGTTGTCCTTTTATTTATGTTTTTATTTAAAATATTGTAATACATTACCTCACTGATGTCTCAATTTTTAGTAATTTTATTTTCATTTGTTTTGATTATTGAAACTCACCAATAGCTTCTGCATTTTCCACCCTAGACTTATATTCAAATCAATCAGTTTTTCTGGTTTCCCAGGTAATAATTAGGTACCTTGGCTTATACTCGGGTAGGCTTATATTTGAATATTTATGGTAAGTTTAATGCAATCCTGATACAGATACCCTCAACTTTCTTCAAAAAAATGGAAAAACTGATTAACAATTTCATATGGAGAGGTAAGAAGCCCAGAATTAGCAGAGAACTCCTCAAGAAAAAGGCCACTATGGGAGAATTTGCTTTACCTGACTTTAGCACATATTATACAGCCAAAGTGGTCAAAACTGCATGGTATTGGTATAACAACAGATAGTCACACTAATGAAAAAGAACTGAAAATCCAGAAATAAAATCATCAGCACACAGACAACCGATCTTTGTTAAGGCCCAAAAAATATCAAATGGGGAGAAAATGCCTTCTTCAACAAGTGGTGCTGGAAAAAATGGATATCTACCTGCAGGGGGGAAATAAAGCAAGACCCTTATCTTACTTTATACACAAAAATAAATTCAAGGTGGATAACAGGCCTTGAGGTAACCCCCAAACTATTAGGGCCATCATTGAGGGAATTGGGACCAACCTGAAAACTGTGGCATAGGGAATACATAGGACACAAATACGGAGGAGGCACAAATTGACAAATGGGATAGGATGAAGATAAGACACCTGTGTACATTGAAAGAATTCACCAAGAGAGTAATAAGAGAGTCCATGGACTGGAAAAACATCTTTAGCAAGGACATATCAGACAAAGGCCTTATTACTAAAATTTACAATTCTCTGCTAGCTTCCAAAAAGAAAAAAACTAATTACCCACTGAGGATGTGGGCAAAGGACCGGAAGAGGAGTGTCACAAGGGCAGAAATCCAAATGGCCAATAAACATATGAGAAAATGTTCCTGGTCGTTAACCATAAGAGAAATGCAAATTAAAACAACAATTAGATACCACCTAATACCCTCAAAGATGGCCCAGTTCCAAAAATCAGAAAGCAGCAAGAGTTGGAGCGGCTGTGGTGAGACAGGAACTCTCATCCACTTGTGGTAGACCTGTAGGTATGTACAGCCACTATGGAAATCAACTTGGAGATATCTGTAACAGATGGAAATTGAGCTACCATATGACCCAGCAATTCCTCTACTGGGCATATACCTAGAAGATGCAAGAAGCAAACCATGGCCAGATATCTGTGCACCAATGTTCATCACAGAACAGTTCACAATTGCAAGGAGCTAGAATCAAGCCAAATTTCCATCAACAGACAAATGGATTAAACAAAAACTGGTACATACATACAATGGAGTACTACACATCACTAAAAAGCAATGATGAACACATGAAGCACATCGCTGCATGGGAAGAACTGAAGGAAATTATGTAAGCAAAGTAAGTCAAGCACAAAAGAACAAGAACAACATGAGTCCACCGAAGTAAGCTTTAAAAAAATGGCATACAAAAAAAAATAGAACTGTATACAAACACTCCTGGGATGAGGTCCAGGTAGTATGGCCGGGGTCCAGACCAAATGCAGGGATACATATAGTAGCAAACTAAAAAGGAGGGAGAAAAAAATGGGGAGCAGGAGAGCAGAGCACTAACCTATCCAAGGAGAGGGTATTGATTATATCTCCACAGGGCAAGAGGTGACCAGACTTCAATCTGGTGCTCCAAGATGTGAATGCAACAGACTGACATGAAGCAGGAAACCAGTAGAGAGGTCTGAGGGGCCAGCCCCTATCCCAACGATGTGTACATTAAGCCCTCCCCTCAGAAGAATTCATTTCAGAGGACAGCACTGAAGCTACAGCTCAGGGAGAGGGACATGCCTATTCAGAGCACACAGGAACAAATGAAGGGAGAGGAAGAGAGAGTGGAGCACATCCTGGCCATGAGGATGATATCCCTGCTCAGAGCAGGCAATACCCAGAGGATCATATAGCCGTCCCCACTAGGAGACATGCCATCCCTTACTGACCATATCCCTACATGGGATGGGACAACACTGGAGACACAGTGTGGGAATTGCAACCAATCTGACCCCACCACACCAAGGCAAAACACTAAGGGTGTGAAACAGAACAGCAAGAGGAGTAGAGCAAGGAAATGCCAAGGGAGTACCAAAAATAGAATTTGGGGCCAGGGTGTGGCACCCCATCACACTTGACCTGAAAATACTCCTAAAAGTCAAAGAACAGACTTTGAACTATTTACAGGCTTTTCTTTCGTTCTTTTTGATTTTGTCATTGGTGTTTTGTTGTTGTTTTGTTTTGTTTCCTTTTGTTGCCTTGTTTTGCTGTCATATTTTTGTGTATATTATTATCTCTGCAGGTCTATATAGATAAGATAGGCTGGATAAACAATCTGGAGGAGAAACCAATGAGACTGACAGTTCTGGTGGGGACATAGGAAAGGGGGAGGTGGAAGAAAGAATGTGGTGTTAACAAACTCAGGGACAAGGGAACAACAAGTGATCCAAAATCAGTGGTGAGGAAGGTGTAAAAGGCCTGGTAGGGTGTGATCAAGGACGACATAATTGAGAGGGATTACTGAAGTCCAAATGAAGGCTAAGCATGATAGTAGAGCAAGAGAAAAGTAAAAGGAAATAGAGGAAAGATCTAGGGGCAAAGGGCATTTACAGAGGTCTAAATAAAGGCATGTATACATGTAGATTTATTTATATATGATGATGGAGAAATAGATCTATGTGCATATATTTATAGGTTTAGTATTAAGTAGCAAATGGACATTGGGCCTCCACTCAAGTATTCCCTCAATGCAAGAATACTTTGTTCTATTAAACTGGCGTTCCATGATGCTTAGCTTCCCAACACGATCTCTGAAGTCAACGCAGGTGCATAAGCAAATGTGGTGAAGATAGCTGATGGTGCCTGGCTATCAAAATATATAGTGTCTGGGGCCTTAAAGGCTGGAAGGTAAACAAGCAGCCATCTAGCTCAGAAGCAACCAAATCCATATGGAAGAAGCACACCGGCCTGTGTGATCACAAGATGTCGAAGGGATGAGGTATCAGGCATCAAAGAACAAAAAATCATATCACTGTGAATGAGGCTGAGTGCGGAGTGGAGACCCAAAACCCATCTGTAGGCAACTGGACTTCTCCTTACAGAAGGGTGGAGGGGAGGAGCCAAGCCAGTCAGGGTGCAATGTAGCAACAACAAAACATACAACTTTCCTCTGGTTCTTAAATACTTCCTTCCCCGACTATCATGATCCCAATTCTACATTACAAATTCAGCTAGACCAGAGCATGTACACTGGTACAAATAAGAACTAGAAACACAGGGAATACAGGACAAATGAACCAGTGGTGAGAGTGGCAATACAGGGAGGGTAGAGGGAAGGTGGGGTAGGCAGGGGGAGCAGATTACATGATCTACATATAACACCCTCCCTGGGGGACAGACAACAGCAAAGTGGGTAAAGAGAGAATGGAACAGTGTAAGACATGCCAAAGTAATAAATAATTTATAAATTATCAAGGGTTCATGAGGGAGGGGGTGCAGAGAGGAAGGAGGAAAATGAGCTGACCCCAAGGGCTCAAGTAGAAAGCAAATGTTTTGAGAATGATGAGGGCATTGAATGTACAAACGTGCTTGACACAATGGATGGATGGATGGACTGTGATAAGTGTTGTATGAGCCCCCAATAAAAGGATATCTACAAAATTCCAGGTGTCAAAAGTAACGTAGAGGAGGCCCTGTGGCTGCGTGCTGCTCACTGAAAGATCCACTACATGGAACCCAGCGGACGCTCCGTAAGAGAGATGAGGATTTCTGTTCTTGTAAAGATGTACAGCCCTGGAGCCCCACAGGGAACTTATATTCTATCCTCTATGAATTGAAATAAGTCTCTATGGCAGTGAGTTTTGCTTTTGTTCTTGTTTTTACACAGTCTACAAGATGTAAAGTTGAAGAAAATTCACCTACCGGAACCTGGATTCTAGTTCTGTTTTTGCTTTGTCATTTTACCTCTCTTGGTTTCTTGATGATAGAAGGCCGGACTCACCATATTTTCTGTTACAACTTCAGATGCCAGCACAGTATCTCCATATAGCCTCACAGTCATCAAGTTGATTCTGACTAAAGGCAACTCTATGAGACAGGATAGGACCTATGGGTTTCTGAGACTGTAACTCTTTTTTTTTTTTAATCGTTTTGTTGGGGACTCATACAACTCTTATCACAATACATTCATACATCAATTGTATAAAGCACATTTGTACATTCATTGCCCTCATCATTCTCAAAACCTGTGCTCTCCACTTAAGTTCCTGGCATGAGCTCCTCATTTTTTACCCCTCCCTCACTGTTCCCTCCTTCCTCATGAACCCTTGATAATTTATAAATTATTATTTTGTCATATCTTACACTGTCTGACATCTCCCTTCACCCACTTTTCTGTTGTCCGTCCCCCAGGGAGGCGGTTAAATGTAGAGCCCTATCATCAATTCTCCCTTTCTACCCCACCCTCCTGGTATAACCACTCTCACCACTGGTCCTAAAGGGATCATCCATCCTGTATTCCCTGTGTTTCCAGTTCCTATCTGTACCAGTGCATATCCTCTGGTCTAGCCAGATATGTAAGGTAAAATTGGGATCATGATAGTGGGGAGGGGGGAGGAAGTATTTAGGAACTAGAGGAAAGTTGTATGTTTCATCATTGCTACACTGCACCCTGACAGGCTCGCCTCCTCCCTGCGACCCTTCTCTAAGGGGATGTCCAGTTGTCTACATGGGCTTTGGGTCCCCACTCCACACTCCCCCTCATTCACAATGATATGATTTTTTTGTCCTTAGATGCCTGCTAACTGATCCCTTTGGCACCTCGTGATCATGCGGGCTGGTGTGCTTCTTCCATGTGGGCTTTGTTGCTTCCGAGCTAGATGGCCACAAGTTTACCTTCAATCCTTTAAGATCCCAGACACTATATCTTTTGACAGCCAGGCACCATCAGCTTTCTTCACCACATTTGCTTATGCACCCATTTGTCTTCAGCAATCATACTGGGGAAGTGAGCATCATGGAATGCCAGTTTAATAGAACAAAGTATTCTTGCATTGAGGGAGTACTTGAGTGGAGGCACAATGTCCATCTGCTACCTTAATACTAAACCTATAAATATATGCACATAGATCTATTTCCCTACCCTCATATACAAATATGTTTACATATGTACATGCCTTTATTTAGACCTTTATAAATGCCCTTTGCCTTCTAGATCTTTCCTCCATTTCTTTTTACTTTCCTCTTGTCCCACTACCATGCTCATCCTTCATTTGGGTTTCAGTAATTCCTCTCAGTTACATTACTCTTGATCATGCCCTACCAGGCCTCCTACACCCTCCTCACCACCAATTTGTATAACTTGTTGTTCCCTTGTCCCTGGGTTTGTTAACACCACTTCTTTTCCCCGCACCTCTCCCACTCCCATATCCCTCCGGAACTGTCGGTCCTGTTCTTTCCTCCTCCAGATTGTTCATCCAGCCTATCTTATTTAGACAGACCTGTGGAGATAATAACATGCACAAAAACAAGACAGAGCAAAACCAAGCAACAAAAGAAAACAACAACAAAAAGCCAATGACAAACAAAACACAACAACAACAAAGAAACGCTGTAGTTAGTTCAAGGACTGTTTGTTTGCCTTTAGGAATGTTTCCCGGTAGAGTTTGATGGGGTGCCAAGCCTGGACCCCAAAGAGACTGTAACTCTTTACGGGGTAGAAAGCCTCATCTTTCTCTTGAGGACAAGCTGGCGGTTTTGAACTGATGATTTTTTAAATCACTGCCCAATGGGTAACCGCTCTGCCACCAAGGTTCCTCCTGCTACATAGTGGGTGGCCAGTAAATATTTAAATCATGTTTACCCAACTGTAAAATTTACAATTTTCCAAATGAGGAGGTTGGGAGTGTGACATCTTAACTCCTCTGTCTCTCTGGTGACGGCGATTTGCTTCTACTCTTTATACCATCTTCCACTTTTCACCTTAAATATCGCAGTATTATAAAAAGGTAAATCCAGGTGGGTGAGGTTCCAACATCCTTTCTCCAATATTATATCATCATCCCCTGAGCTCTTATTTCCATGAGAAAAACCACAAACATGCAATCTTAATTGAAAACACTGCATCAATCAATTACTTCATTGTCTATTGTGTAAAATGAGCTCCAGAATTACCACAGACCTCCCAATCTCCCAACCTCAGCATCCAAACATCCCCCAAACTTTCCCATGATGTAGTTCCCGTCACTCTTCCCTCAAGAGGTACCCAAGCTCCTAAAATATGTTTTCTTTCTCCATGTATTCTGAGAATGCCCAACAGAAGTAAACAGCCTGGAAAACTAGCAGCAATGATGTTCCGTGTACTGCCGGTTTCCATGTAAGAGAGTAACACTCCCACATGTATAACCATGGCATTATTCTTCCTCTTACTCTCATGACACTTCCTAAATCAGAAGAACAGGGGGAAACCCAGAAGCTTAGACAAGAGAGTCCATTGAAGTGGCAGCCCAGCCTTCCTGCTGGTGCAGAGCGGGGACCACCCAGCAAGGAAGACAAAAGTTTCACTTCCTGCAGGGCTTTCACTTTCTGAAGAGGAGAAGCCCCTGTAGACTTCGGGAGTGATGTAGAAAATTGAGAGCCTCGATTTGATTTCTGACAGGCCGTGTGACTTTGGAAAATTCTCTTTCCTCTCTGAGCCTCAGATTCATCAG